>NW_025959883.1:117780-184499 GCF_023159225.1 Perognathus longimembris pacificus | reverse complement strand
TCCATTATCCGTCACCTAGACAAACTGAACAAAGTTCGGAGGTCGACCTTGTAAAGATAAGGATTCAGGTCTGTATGCTGTTTACCTTTGCTCCTGCGCGCACTGCCCCTTCTCTCCACATTTATGTGTTTGTTTGTTTGTCTATCTAATCTTTTGGTTTTAATTTCTAATGAGGTCGACCAGTTGTCTATTTATTATTTTTTTTACTACGCATCAAGCTGCGCTGCTTGTCTTTGCTCCTGTGTGCTCGCGCACTCTCGCCTTTTCCACTTATTTTTATTTTTGATTTATTTTTGGTTTATTTTGTCAATTAAAAAAATTACGCATCGTGCTGTGCTGTTTGTGTTGCTTGAGTGCATTCGCGCGCTCTCGCTTTCTCCACTTTACAATTTTTTTGTTATTATTTATCTATTCCTGAGAGTTTATCTTATTTTTTATTTGTTTATTTAAATGAAGTCGACCAGTTGCCTGCCCTTCCTTCCATTATCCGTCACCGAGACAAACTGAACAAAGTTCTGAGTCGACCTTGTAAAGATAAGGATTCAGGTCTGTCTGCTGTTTACCTTTGCTCCTGCGCACACTGCCCTTCTCTCCACATTTATGTGTTTGTTTGTTTGTCTATCTAATCTTTTGGGTTTTTATTTATAATGAGGTCGACCAGTTGTCTATTTATTGTTTTTTTTTACTACGCATCAAGCTGCGCTGCTTGTCTTTGCTCCTGTGTGCTCGCGCACTCTCGCCTTTTCCACTTATTTTTATTTTGATTTATTTTGTCAATTTAAAAAAAATACGCATCGTGCTGTGCTGTTTGTGTTTGCTTGACTGCATTCGCGCGCTCTCGCTCTCTGCACTTTACAATTTTTTTGTTATTATTTATCTATTCCGGAGAGTTTATCTTATTTTTTATTTTTTTATTTAAATGAAGTCGACCAGTTGCCTGCCCTTCCTTCCATTATCCGTCACCGAGACAAACTGAACAAAGTTCTGAGGTCGACCTTGTAAAGATAAGGATTCAGGTCTGTTTCCCTGCCTGTTTACCTTTGCTCCTGCCCGCACTGCCCTTCTCTCCACATTTATGTGTTTGTTTGTTCGTCTATCTAATCTTTTGGGTTTTTATTCTAATGAGGTCGACCAGTTGTCTATTTATTATTTTTTTTACTACGCATCAAGCTGCGCTGCTTGTCTTTGCTCCTGTGGGCTCGCGCACCTCTCGCCTTTTCCACTTATTTTTATTTTTGATTTATTTTTGATTTATTTTGTCAATTAAAAAAAATACGCATCGTGATGTGTTGTTTGTGTTTGCTTGAGTGCATTCGCGTGCTTGTGCTTTCTCCACTTTACAATTTTTTGTTATTATTTATATATTCCTGAGAGTTTATCTTATTTTTTATTTGTTTATTTAATGAAGTCGACCAGTTGCCTGCCCTTCCTTCCATTATCTGTCACCGAGACAAACTGAACAAAGTTCTGAGGTCGACCTTGTAAAGATAAGGATTCAGGTCTGTCTGCTGTTTACCTTTGCTCCTGCGCTCACTGCCCTTCTCTCCACATTTATGTGTTTGTTTGTTTGTCTCTCTAATCTTTTGGGTTTTTATTTCTAATGAGGTCGACCAGTTGTCTATTTATTATTTTTTTTACTACGCATCAAGCTGCGCTGCTTGTCTTTGCTCCTGTGTGCTCGCGCACTCTCGCCTTTTCCACTTATTTTTATTTTTGATTTATTTTTGATTTATTTTGTCAATTGAAAAAATACGCATCGTGATGTGTTGTTTGTGTTTGCTTGAGTGCATTCGCGTGCTCGTGCTTTCTCCACTTTACAATTTTTTGTTATTATTTATATATTCCTGAGAGTTTATCTTATTTTTTATTTGTTTATTTAAATGAAGTCGACCAGTTGCCTGCCCTTCCTTCCATTATCTGTTACCGAGACAAACTGAACAAAGTTCTGAGGTCGACCTTGTAAAGATAAGGATTCAGGTCTGTCTGCTGTTTACCTTTGCTCCTGCGCGCACTGCCCTTCTCTCCACATTTATGTGTTTGTTTGTTTGTCCTCTCTAATCTTTTGGGTTTTTATTGCTAATGAGGTCGACCAGTTGTCTATTTATTATTTTTTTTACTACGCATCAAGCTGCGCTGCTTGTCTTTGCTCCTGTGTGCTCGCGCACTCTCGCCTTTTCCACTTATTTTTATTTTTGATTTATTTTTGATTTATTTTGTCAATTAAAAAAATACGCATCGTGCTGTGCTGTTTGTGTTTGCTTGAGTGCATTCGCGCGCTCCTCGCTCTCTGCACTTTACAATTTTTTTGTTATTATTTATCTATTCCTGAGAGTTTATCTTATTTTTTATTTGTTTATTTAAATGAAGTCGACCAGTTGCCTGCCCTTCCTTCCATTATCCGTCACCGAGACAAACTGAACAAAGTTCTGAGGTCGACCTTGTAAAGATAAGGATTCAGGTCTGTCTGCTGTTTACCTTTGCTCCTGCGCGCACTGCCCTTCTCTCCACATTTATGTGTTTGTTTGTTTGTCTATCTAATCTTTTGGGTTTTTATTTCTAATGAGGTCGACCAGTTGTCTATTTATTATTTTTTTTACTACGCATCAAGCTGCGCTGCTTGTCTTTGCTCCTGTGTGCTCGCGCACTCTCGCCTTTTCCACTTATTTTTATTTTTGATTTTTTTTTGATTTATTTTGTCAATTAAAAAAAATACGCATCGTGATGTGTTGTTTGTGTTTGCTTGAGTGCATTCGCGTGCTCGTGCTTTCTCCACTTTACAATTTTTTGTTATTATTTATATATTCCTGAGAGTTTATCTTATTCTTTATTTGTTTATTTAAATGAAGTCGACCAGTTGCCTGCCCTTCCTACCATTATCTGTCACCGAGACAAACTGAACAAAGTTCTGAGGTCGACCTTGTAAATATAAGGATTCAGGTCTGTCTGCTGTTTACCTTTGCTCCTGCGCGCACTGCCCTTCTCTCCACATTTATGTGTTTGTTTGTTTGTCTCTCTAATCTTTTGGGTTTTTATTTCTAATGAGGTCGACCAGTTGTCTATTTATTATTTTTTTTTACTACGCATCAAGCTGCGCTGCTTGTCTTTGCTCCTGTGTGCTCGCGCACTCTCGCCTTTTCCACTTATTTTTATTTTTGATTTATTTTTGATTTATTTTGTCAATTTAAAAAAAAAATACGCATCGTGCTGTGCTGTTTGTGTTTGCTTGAGTGCATTCGCGCGCTTTCGCTTTCTCCACTTTACAATTTTGATTATTATTTATCTATTCCTGAGAGTTTATCTTATTTTTTATTTGTTTATTTAATGAAGTCGACCAGTTGCCTGCCCTTCCTTCCATTATCGGTCACTGAGACAAACTGAACAAAGTTCTGAGGTCGACCTTGTAAAGATAAGGATTCAGGTGTGTCTGCTGTTTACCTTTGCTCCTGCGCGCACTGCCCTTCTCTCCACATTTATGTGTTTGTTTGTTTGTCTATCTAATCTTTTGTTTTTTTATTTCTAATGAGGTCGACCAGTTGTCTATTTATTATTTTTTTTTACTACGCATCAAGCTGCGCTGCTTGTCTTTGCTCCTGTGTGCTCGCGCACTCTCGCCTTTTCCACTTATTTTTATTTTTGATTTATTTTTGATTTATTTTGTCAATTTAAAAAAAATACGCATCGTGCTGTGCTGTTTGTGTTTCCTTGAGTGCATTCGCGCGCTCTCGCTCTCTGCACTTTACAATTTTTTTGTTATTATTTATCTATTCCTGAGAGTTTATCTTATTTTTTATTTGTTTATTTAAATGAAGTCGACCAGTTGCCTGCCCTTCCTTCCATTATCCGTCACCGAGACAAACTGAACAAAGTTCTGAGGTCGACCTTGTAAAGATAAGGATTCAGGTCTGTCTGCTGTTTACCTTTGCTCCTGCGCGCACTGCCCTTCTCTCCACATTTATGTGTTTGTTTGTTTGTCTATCTAATCTTTTGGGTTTTTATTTCTAATGAGGTCGACCAGTTGTCTATTTATTATTTTTTTTACTACGCATCAAGCTGCGCTGCTTGTCTTTGCTCCTGTGTGCTCGCACACTCTCGCATTTTCCACTTATTTTTATTTTTGATTTATTTTTGATTTATTTTGTCAATTAAAAAAAAATACGCATCGTGATGTGTTGTTTGTGTTTGCTTGAGTGCATTCGCGTGCTCGTGCTTTCTCCACTTTACAATTTTTTGTTATTATTTATATATTCCTGAGAGTTTATCTTATTCTTTATTTGTTTATTTAAATGAAGTCGACCAGTTGCCTGCCCTTCCTTCCATTATCTGTCACCGAGACAAACTGAACAAAGTTCTGAGGTCGACCTTGTAAAGATAAGGATTCAGGTCTGTCTGCTGTTTACCTTTGCTCCTGCGCGCACTGCCCTTCTCTCCACATTTATGTGTTTGTTTGTTTGTCTCTCTAATCTTTTGGGTTTTTATTTCTAATGAGGTCGACCAGTTGTCTATTTATTATTTTTTTTACTACGCATCAAGCTGCGCTGCTTGTCTTTGCTCCTGTGTGCTCGCGCACTCTCGCATTTTCCACTTATTTTTATTTTTGATTTATTTTTGATTTATTTTGTCAATTAAAAAAAAATACGCATCGTGATGTGTTGTTTGTGTTTGCTTGAGTGCATTCGCGTGCTCGTGCTTTCTCCACTTTACAATTTTTTGTTATTATTTATATATTCCTGAGAGTTTATCTTATTCTTTATTTGTTTATTTAAATGAAGTCGACCAGTTGCCTGCCCTTCCTTCCATTATCTGTCACCGAGACAAACTGAACAAAGTTCTGAGGTCGACCTTGTAAAGATAAGGATTCAGGTCTGTCTGCTGTTTACCTTTGCTCCTGCGCGCACTGCCCTTCTCTCCACATTTATGTGTTTGTTTGTTTGTCTCTCTAATCTTTTGGGTTTTTATTTCTAATGAGGTCGACCAGTTGTCTATTTATTATTGTTTTTACTACGCATCAAGCTGCGCTGCTTGTCTTTGCTCCTGTGTGCTCGCGCACTCTCGCCTTTTCCACTTATTTTTATTTTTGATTTATTTTTGATTTATTTTGTCAATTTAAAAAAAAAATACGCATCGTGCTGTGCTGTTTGTGTTTGCTTGAGTGCATTCGCGCGCTTTCGCTTTCTCCACTTTACAATTTTTGTTATTATTTATCTATTCCTGAGAGTTTATCTTATTTTTTATTTGTTTATTTAAATGAAGTCGACCAGTTGCCTGCCCTTCCTTCCATTATCCGTCACCGAGACAAACTGAACAAAGTTCTGAGGTCGACCTTGTAAAGATAAGGATTCAGGTGTGTCTGCTGTTTACCTTTCCTCCTGCGCGCACTGCCCTTCTCTCCACATTTATGTGTTTGTTTGTTTGTCTATCTAATCTTTTGTTTTTTTATTTCTAATGAGGTCGACCAGTTGTCTATTTATTATTTTTTTACTACGCATCAAGCTGCGCTGCTTGTCTTTGCTCCTGTGTGCTCGCGCACTCTCGCCTTTTCCACTTATTTTTATTTTTGATTTATTTTTGATTTATTTTGTCAATTTAAAAAAAATACGCATCGTGCTGTGCTGTTTGTGTTTGCTTGAGTGCATTCGCGCGCTCTCGCTCTCTGCACTTTACAATTTTTTTGTTATTATTTATCTATTCCTGAGAGTTTATCTTATTTTGTATTTGTTTATTTATATGAAGTCGACCAGTTGCCTGCCCTTCCTTCAATTATCCGTCACGGAGACAAACTGAACAAAGTTCTGAGGTCGACCTTGTAAAGATAAGGATTCAGGTCTGTCTGCTGTTTACCTTTGCTCCTGCGCGCACTGCCCTTCTCTGCACATTTATGTGTTTGTTTGTTTGTCTATCTAATCTTTCGGGTTTTTATTTCTAATGAGGTCGACCAGTTGTCTATTTATTATTTTTTTTTACTACGCATCAAGCTGCGCTGCTTGTCTTTGCTCCTGTGTGCTCGCGCACTCTCGCCTTTTCCACTTATTTTTATTTTTGATTTATTTTTTATTTATTTTGTCAATTTAAAAAAAATACGCATCGTGCTGTGCTGTTTGTTTTTGATTGAGTGCATTCGCGCGCTCTCGCTTTCTCCACTTTACAATTTTTTTGTTATTATTTATCTATTCCTGAGAGTTTATCTTATTTTTTATTTGTTTATTTAAATGAAGTCGACCAGTTGCCTGCCCTTCCTTCCATTATCCGTCACCGAGACAAACTGAACAAAGTTCTGAGGTCGACCTTGTAAAGATAAGGATACAGGTCTGTCTGCTGTTTACCTTTGCTCCTGCGCGCACTGCCCTTCTCTCCACATTTATGTGTTTGTTTGTTTGTCTATCTAATCTTTTGGGTTTTTATTTCTAATGAGGTCGACCAGTTGTCTATTTATTATTTTTTTTACTACGCATCAAGCTGCGCTGCTTGTCTTTGCTCCTGTGTGCAAGCGCACTCTCGCCTTTTCCACTTATTTTTATTTTTGATTTATTTTTTGGTTTATTTTGTCAATTTAAAAAAAAATACGCATCGTGCTGTGCTGTTTGTGTTTGCTTGAGTGCATTCGCTCGCTCTCGCTTTCTCCACTTTACAATTTTTTTGTTATTATTTATCTATTCCTGAGAGTTTATCTTATTTTTTATTTGTTTATTTAAATGAAGTCGACCAGTTTCCTGTCCTTCCTTCCATTATCCTTCACCGAGACAAACTGAACAAAGTTCTGAGGTCGACCTTGTAAAGATAAGGATTCAGGTCTGTCTGCTGTTTACCTTTGCTCCTGCGCGCAGTGCCCTTCTCTCCACATTTATGTGTTTGTTTGTTTGTCTATCTAATCTTTTGGGTTTTTATTTCTAATGAGGTCGACCAGTTGTCTATTTATTATTTTTTTTACTACGCATCAAGCTGCGCTGCTTGTCTTTGCTCCTGTGTGCTCGCGCACTCTCGCCTTTTCCACTTATTTTTATTTTTGATTTATTTTTGATTTATTTTGTCAATTTAAAAAAAAATACGCATCGTGCTGTGCTGTTAGTGTTTGCTTGAGTGCATTCGCGCGCTCTCGCTTTCTCCACTTTACAATTTTTTGTTATTATTTATCTATTCCTGAGAGTTTATCTTATTTTTTATTTGTTTATTTAAATGAAGTCGACCAGTTGCCTGCCCTTCCTTCCATTATCGGTCACCGAGACAAACTGAACAAAGTTCTGAGGTCGACCTTGTAAAGATAAGGATTCAGGTCTGTCTGCTGTTTACCTTTGCTCCTGCGTGCACTGCCCTTCTCTCCACATTTATGTGTTTGTTTGTTTGTCTATCTAATCTTTTGGGTTTTTATTTCTAATGAGGTCGACCAGTTGTCTATTTATTATTTTTTTTACGACGCATCAAGCTGCGCTGCTTGTCTTTGCTCCTGTGTGCTCGCGCACTCTCGCCTTTTCCACTTATTTTTATTTTTGATTTATTTTTGATTTATTTTGTCAATTTAAAAAAAATACGCATCGTGCTGTGCTGTTTGTGTTTGCTTGAGTGCATTCGCGCGCTCTCGCTCTCTGCACTTTACAATTTTTTTGTTATTATTTATCTATTCCTGAGAGTTTATCTTATTTTGTATTTGTTTATTTATATGAAGTCGACCAGTTGCCTGCCCTTCCTTCAATTATCCGTCACGGAGACAAACTGAACAAAGTTCTGAGGTCGACCTTGTAAAGATAATTATTCAGGTCTGTCTGCTGTTTACCTTTGCTCCTGCGCGCACTGCCCTTCTCTGCACATTTATGTGTTTGTTTGTTTGTCTATCTAATCTTTCGGGTTTTTATTTCTAATGAGGTCGACCAGTTGTCTATTTATTATTTTTTTTACTACGCATCAAGCTGCGCTGCTTGTCTTTGCTCCTGTGTGCTCGCGCACTCTCGCCTTTTCCACTTATTTTTATTTTTGATTTATTTTTGATTTATTTTGTCAATTTAAAAAAAATACGCATCGTGCTGTGCTGTTTGTTTTTGATTGAGTGCATTCGCGCGCTCTCGCTTTCTCCACTTTACAATTTTTTTGTTATTATTTATCTATTCCTGAGAGTTTATCTTATTTTTTATTTGTTTATTTAAATGAAGTCGACCAGTTGCCTGCCCTTCCTTCCATTATCCGTCACCGAGACAAACTGAACAAAGTTCTGAGGTCGACCTTGTAAAGATAAGGATACAGGTCTGTCTGCTGTTTACCTTTGCTCCTGCGCGCACTGCCCTTCTCTCCACATTTATGTGTTTGTTTGTTTGTCTATCTAATCTTTTGGGTTTTTATTTCTAATGAGGTCGACCAGTTGTCTATTTATTATTTTTTTTACTACGCATCAAGCTGCGCTGCTTGTCTTTGCTCCTGTGTGCAAGCGCACTCTCGCCTTTTCCACTTATTTTTATTTTTGATTTATTTTTTGGTTTATTTTGTCAATTTAAAAAAAAATACGCATCGTGCTGTGCTGTTTGTGTTTGCTTGAGTGCATTCGCTCGTTCTCGCTTTCTCCACTTTACAATTTTTTTGTTATTATTTATCTATTCCTGAGAGTTTATCTTATTTTTTATTTGTTTATTTAAATGAAGTCGACCAGTTTCCTGTCCCTTCCTTCCATTATCCTTCACCGAGACAAACTGAACAAAGTTCTGAGGTCGACCTTGTAAAGATAAGGATTCAGGTCTGTCTGCTGTTTACCTTTGCTCCTGCGCGCAGTGCCCTTCTCTCCACATTTATGTGTTTGTTTGTTTGTCTATCTAATCTTTTGGGTTTTTATTTCTAATGAGGTCGACCAGTTGTCTATTTATTATTTTTTTTACTACGCATCAAGCTGCGCTGCTTGTCTTTGCTCCTGTGTGCTCGCGCACTCTCGCCTTTTCCACTTATTTTTATTTTTGATTTATTTTTGATTTATTTTGTCAATTTAAAAAAAATACGCATCGTGCTGTGCTGTTAGTGTTTGCTTGAGTGCATTCGCGCGCTCTCGCTTTCTCCACTTTACAATTTTTTTTGTTATTATTTATCTATTCCTGAGAGTTTATCTTATTTTTTATTTGTTTATTTAAATGAAGTCGACCAGTTGCCTGCCCTTCCTTCCATTATCGGTCACCGAGACAAACTGAACAAAGTTCTGAGGTCGACCTTGTAAAGATAAGGATTCAGGTCTGTCTGCTGTTTACCTTTGCTCCTGCGTGCACTGCCCTTCTCTCCACATTTATGTGTTTGTTTGTTTGTCTATCTAATCTTTTGGGTTTTTATTTCTAATGAGGTCGACCAGTTGTCTATTTATTATTTTTTTTACGACGCATCAAGCTGCGCTGCTTGTCTTTGCTCCTGTGTGCTCGCGCACCTCTCGCCTTTTCCACTTATTTTTATTTTTGATTTATTTTGTCAATTTAAAAAAAATACGCATCGTGCTGTGCTGTTTTTGTTTGCTTGAGTGCATTCGCGCGTTCTCGCTTTCTCCACTTTACAATTTTTTGTTATTATTTATCTATTCCTGAAAGTTTATCTTATTTTTTATTTGTTTATTTAAATGAAGTCGACCAGTTGCCTGCCCTTCCTTCCATTATCCGTCACTGAGACAAACTGAACAAAGTTCTGAGGTCGACCTTGTAAAGATAAGGATTCAGGTCCTTCTGCTGTTTACCTTTGCTCCTGCGCGCACTGCCCTTCTCTCCACATTTATGTGTTTGTTTGTTTGTCTATCTAATTCTTTTGGGTTTTTATTTCTAATAAAGTCGACCAGTTGTTTATTTATTATTTTTTTTACTACGCATCAAGCTGCGCTGCTTGTCTTTGCTCCTGTGTGCTCGCGCACTCTCGCCTTTTCCACTTATCTTTATTTTTGATTTATTTTTGATTTATTTTGTCAATTTAAAAAAAATACGCATCGTGCTGTGCTGTTTGTGTTTGCTTGAGTGCATTCGCGCGCTCTCGCTTTCTCCACTTTACAATTTTTTTGTTATTATTTATCTATTCCTGAGAGTTTATCTTATTTTTGATTTGTTTATTTAAATGAAGTCGACCAGTTGCCTGCCCTTCCTTCCATTATCCGTCACCGAGACAAACTGAACAAAGTTCTGAGGTCGAACTTGTAAAGATAAGGATTCAGGTCTGTCTGCTGTTTACCTTTGCTCCTGCCCGCACTGCCCTTCTCTCCACATTTATGTGTTTGTTTGTTTGTCTATCTAATCTTTTGGGTTTTTATTTCTAATGAGGTCGACCAGTTGTCTATTTATTATTTTTTTACTACGCATCAAGCTGCGCTGCTTGTCTTTGCTCCTGTGTGCTCGCGCACTCTCGCCTTTTCCACTTATTTTTATTTTTGATTTATTTTTGATTTATTTTGTCAATTAAAAAAAATACGCATCGTGATGTGTTGTTTGTGTTTGCTTGAGTGCATTCGCGTGCTCATGCTTTCTCCACTTTACAATTTTTTGTTATTATTTATATATTCCTGAGAGTTTATCTTATTTTTTATTTGTTTATTTAAATGAAGTCGACCAGTTGCCTGCCCTTCCTTCCATTATCTGTCACCGAGACAAACTGAACAAAGTTCTGAGGTCGACCTTGTAAAGATAAGGATTCAGGTCTGTCTGCTGTTTACCTTTGCTCCTGCGCGCACTGCCCTTCTCTCCACATTTATGTGTTTGTTTGTTTGTCTCTCTAATCTTTTGGGTTTTTATTTCTAATGAGGTCGACCAGTTGTCTATTTATTATTTTTTTTTACTACGCATCAAGCTGCGCTGCTTGTCTTTGCTCCTGTGTGCTCGCGCACTCTCGCCTTTTCCACTTATTTTTATTTTTGATTTATTTTTGATTTATTTTGTCAATTTAAAAAAAATACGCATCGTGCTGTGCTGTTTTGATTGCTTGAGTGCATTCGCGCGCTCTCGCTTTCTCCACTTTACAATTTTTGTTATTATTTATCTATTCCTGAGAGTTTATCTTATTTTTTATTTGTTTATTTAAATGAAGTCGACCAGTTGCCTGCCCTTCCTTCCATTATCGGTCACCGAGACAAACTGAACAAAGTTCTGAGGTCGACCTTGTAAAGATAAGGATTCAGGTCTGTCTGCTGTTTACCTTTGCTCCTGCCCGCACTGCCCTTCTCTCCACATTTATGTGTTTGTTTGTTTGTCTATCTAAACTTTTGGGTTTTTATTTCTAATGAGGTCGACCAGTTGTCTATTTATTATTTTTTTTACTACGCATCAAGCTGCGCTGCTTGTCTTTGCTCCTGTGTGCTCGCGCACTCTCGCCTTTTCCACTTATTTTTATTTTGATTTATTTTTGATTTATTTTGTCAATTTTAAAAAAAATACGCATCGTGCTGTGCTATTTGTGTTTGCTTCAGTGCATTTGCGCGCTCGCGCTTTCTCCACTTTACAATTTTTTTGTTATTATTTATCTATTCCTGAGAGTTTATCTTATTTTTTATTTGTTTATTTAATTGAAGTCGACCAGTTGCATGCCCTTCCTTCCATTATCCGTCACGGAGACAAACTGAACAAAGTTCTGAGGTCGACCTTGTAAAGATAAGGATTCAGGTCTGTCTGCTGTTTACCTTTGCTCCTGCGCGCACTGCCCTTCTCTCCACATTTATGTGTTTGTTTGTTTGTCTATCTAATCTTTTGGGTTTTTATTTCTAATGAGGTCGACCAGTTGTCTATTTATTATTTTTTTTACTACGCATCAAGCTGCGCTGCTTGTCTTTGCTCCTGTGTGCTCACCCACTCTCGCCTTTTCCACTTATATTTATTTTTGATTTATTTTTGATTTATTTTGTCAATTTTAAAAAAAAATACGCATCGTGCTGTGCTGTTTGTGTTTGCTTGAGTGCATTCGCGCGCTCTCGCTTTCTCCACTTTACAATTTTTGTTATTATTTATCTATTCCTGAGAGTTTATCTTATTTTTTATTTGTTTATTTAAATGAAGTCGACCAGTTGCCTGCCCTTCCTTCCATTATCGGTCACCGAGACAAACTGAACAAAGTTCTGAGGTCGACCTTGTACAGATAAGGATTCAGGTGTGTCTGCTTTTTACCTTTGCTCCTGCGCGCACTGCCCTTCTCTCCACATTTATGTGTTTGTTTGTTTGTCTATCTAATCTTTTGGGTTTTTATTTCTAATGAGGTCGACCAGTTGTCTATTTATTATTTTTTTTACTACGCATCAAGCTGCGCTGCTTGTCTTTGCTCCTGTGTGCTCGCGCACTCTCGCCTTTTCCACTTATTTTTATTTTTGATTTATTTTTTATTTATTTTGTCAATTTTAAAAAAAAATACGCATCGTGCTGTGCTGTTTGTGTTTGCTTGAGTGCATTCGCGCGCTCTGGCTTTCTCCACTTTACATTTTTACGTTATTATTTATCTATTCCTGAGAGTTTATCTTATTTTTTATTTGTTTATTTAAATGAAGTCGACCAGTTGCCTGCCCTTCCTTCCATTATCCGTCACCGAGACAAACTGAACAAAGTTCTGAGGTCGACCTTGTAAAGATAAGGATTCAGGTCTGTCTGCTGTTTACCTTTGCTCCTGCGCGCACTGCCCTTCTCTCCACATTTATGTGTTTGTTTGTTTGTCTATCTAATCTTTTGGGTTTTTATTTCTAATGAGGTAGACCAGTTGTCTATTTATTATTTTTTTTACTACGCATCAAGCTGCGCTGCTTGTCTTTGCTCCTGTGTGCTCGCGCACTCTCGCCTTTTCCACTTATTTTTATTTTTTTATTTTGTCAATTTTAAAAAAAAATACGCATCGTGCTGTGCTGTTTGTGTTTGCTTGAGTGCATTCGCGCGCTCTCGCTTTCTCCACTTTACAATTTTTTTGTTATTATTTATCTATTCCTGAGAGTTTATCTTATTTTTTATTTGTTTATTTAAATGAAGTCGACCAGTTGCCTGCCCTTCCTTCCATTATCCGTCACCGAGACAAACTGAACAAAGTTCTGAGGTCGACCTTGTAAAGATAAGGATTCAGGTCTGTCTGCTGTTTACCTTTGCTCCTGCGCGCACTGCCCTTCTCTCCACATTTATGTGTTTGTTTGTTTGTCTATCTAATCTTTTGGGTTTTTATTTCTAATGAGGTCGACCAGTTGTCTATTTATTATTTTTTTTACTACGCATCAAGCTGCGCTGCTTGTCTTTGCTCCTGTGTGCTCGCGCACTCTCGCCTTTTCCACTTATTTTTATTTTTGATTGATTTATTTTGTCAATTTAAAAAAAATACGCATCGTGCTGTGCTGTTTGTGTTTGCTTGAGTGCATTCGCGCGCTCTCGCTTTCTCCACTTTACAATTTTTTGTTATTATTTATCTATTCCTGAGAGTTTATCTTATTTTTTATTTGTTTATTTAAATGAAGTCGACCAGTTGCCTGCCCTTCCTTCCATTATCCGTCACCGAGACAAACTGAACAAAGTTCTGAGGTCGACCTTGTAAAGATAAGGATTCAGGTCTGTCTGCTGTTTACCTTTGCTCCTGCGCGCACTGCCCTTCCTCCACATTTATGTGTTTGTTTGTTTGTCTATCTAATCTTTTGGGTTTTTATTTCTAATGAGGTCGACCAGTTGTCTATTTATTATTTTTTTTACTACGCATCAAGCTGCGCTGCTTGTCTTTGCTCCTGTGTGCTCGCGCACTCTCGCCTTTTCCACTTATTTTTATTTTTGATTGATTTATTTTGTCAATTTTAAAAAAAATACGCATCGTGCTGTGCTGTTTGTGTTTGCTTGAGTGCATTCGCGCGCTCTCGCTTTCTCCACTTTACAATTTTTTGTTATTATTTATCTATTCCTGAGAGTTTATCTTATTTTTTATTTGTTTATTTAAATGAAGTCGACCAGTTGCCTGCCCTTCCTTCCATTATCCGTCACCGAGACAAACTGAACAAAGTTCTGAGGTCGACCTTGTAAAGATAAGGATTCAGGTCTGTCTGCTGTTTACCTTTGCTCCTGCGCGCACTGCCCTTCTCTCCACATTTATGTGTTTGTTTGTTTGTCTATCTAATCTTTTGGGTTTTTATTTCTAATGAGGTCGACCAGTTGTCTATTTATTATTTTTTTTACTACGCATGAAGCTGCGCTGCTTGTCTTTGCTCCTGTGTGCTCGCGCACTCTCGCCTTTTCCACTTATTTTTATTTTTGATTGATTTATTTTGTCAATTTTAAAAAAAAAATACGCATCGTGCTGTGCTGTTTGTGTTTGCTTGAGTGCATTCGCGCGCTCTCGCTTTCTCCACTTTACAATTTTTTGTTATTATTTATCTATTCCTGAGAGTTTATCTTATTTTTTATTTGTTTATTTAAATGAAGTCGACCAGTTGCCTGCCCTTCCTTCCATTATCCGTCACCGAGACAAACTGAACAAAGTTCTGAGGTCGACCTTGTAAAGATAAGGATTCAGGTCTGTCTGCTGTTTACCTTTGCTCCTGCGCGCACTGCCCTTCTCTCCACATTTATGTGTTTGTTTGTTTGTCTATCTAATCTTTTGGGTTTTTATTTCTAATGAGGTCGACCAGTTGTCTATTTATTATTTTTTTTACTACGCATCAAGCTGCGCTGCTTGTCTTTGCTCCTGTGTGCTCGCGCACTCTCGCCATTTCCACTTAATTTTATTTTTGATTTATTTTGTCAATTTTAAAAATATATACGCATCGTGCTGTGCTGTTTGTGTTTGCTTGAGTGCATTCGCGCGCTCTCGCTTTCTCCACTTTACAATTTTTTTGTTATTATTTATCTATTCCTGAGAGTTTATCTTATTTTTTATTTGTTTATTTAAATGAAGTCGACCAGTTGCCTGCACTTCCTTCCATTATCCGTCACCGAGACAAACTGAACAAAGTTCTGAGGTCGACCTTGTAAAGATAAGGATTCAGGTCTGTCTGCTGTTTACCTTTGCTCCTGCGCGCACTGCCCTTCTCTCCACATTTATATGTTTGTTTGTTTGTCTATCTAATCTTTTGGGTTTTTATTCCTAATGAGGTCGACCAGTTGTCTATTTATTATTTATTTTACTACGCATGAAGCTGCGCTGCTTGTCTTTGCTCCTGTGTGCTCGCGCACTCTCGCCTTTTCCACTTATTTTTATTTTTGATTTATTTTTGATTTATTTTGTCAATTTTAAAAAAAAATACGCATCGTGCTGTGCTGTTTGTGTTTGCTTGAGTGCATTCGCGCGCTCTCGCTTTCTCCACTTTACAATTTTTTGGTATTATTTATCTATTCCTGAGAGTTTATCTTACTTTTTATTTTTTTATTTAAATGAAGTCGACCAGTTGCCTGCCCTTCCTTCCATTATCCGTCACCGAGACAAACTGAACAAAGTTCTGAGGTCGACCTTGTAAAGATAAGGATTCAGGTCTGTCTGCTGTTTACCTTTGCTCCTGTGCGCACTGCCCTTCTCTCCACATTTATGTGTTTGTTTGTTTGTCTATCTAATCTTTTGGGTTTTTATTTCTAATGAGGTCGACCAGTTGTCTATTTATTATTTTTTTTACTACGCATCAAGCTGCGCTGCTTGTCTTTGCTCCTGTGTGCTCGCGCACTCTCGCCTTTTCCACTGATTTTTATTTTTGATTGATTTATTTTGTCAATTTAAAAAAAAATTACGCATCGTGCTGTGCTGTTTGTGTTTGCTTGAGTGCATTTGCGCGCTCTCGCTTTCTCCACTTTACAATTTTTTTGTTATTAATTAACTATTCCTGAGAGTTTATCTTATTTTTTATTTGTTTATTTAAATGAAGTCGACCAGTTGCCTGCCCTTCCTTCCATTATCCGTCACTGAGACAAACTGAACAAAGTTCTGAGGTCGACCTTGTAAAGTTAAGGATTCAGGTCTGTCTGCTGTTTACCTTTGCTCCTGCGCGCACTGCCCTTCTCTCCACATTTATGTGTTTGTTTGTTTGTCCATCTAATCTTTTGGGTTTTTATTTCTAATGAGGTCGACCAGTTGTCTATTTATTATTTTTTTTACTACGCATCAAGCTGCGCTGCTTGTCTTTGCTCCTGTGTGCTCGCGCACTCTCGCCTTTTCCACTTATTTTTATTTTTGATTGATTTATTTTGTCAATTTTAAAAAAAAATACGCATCGTGCTGTGCTGTTTGTGTTTGCTTGAGTGCATTCGCGCGCTCTCGCTTTCTCCACTTTACAATTTTTTTGTTATTATTTATCTATTCCTGAGAGTTTATCTTATTTTTTATTTGTTTATTTAAATGAAGTCGACCAGTTGCCTGCCCTTCCTTCCATTATCCGTCACCGAGACAAACTGAACAAAGTTCTGAGGTCGACCTTGTAAAGATAAGGATTCAGGTCTGTCTGCTGTTTACCTTTGCTCCTGCGCGCACTGCCCTTCTCTCCACATTTATGTGTTTGTTTGTTTGTCTATCTAATCTTTTGGGTTTTTATTTCTAATGAGGTCGACCAGTTGTCTATTTATTATTTTTTTTACTACGCATCAAGCTGCGCTGCTTGTCTTTGCTCCTGTGTGCTCGCGCACTCTCGCCTTTTCCACTTATTTTTATTTTTGATTTATTTTTGATTTATTTTGTCAATTTAAAAAAAAATACGCATCGTGCTGTGCTGTTTGTGTTTGCTTGAGTGCATTCGCGCGCTCTCGCTTTCTCCACTTTACAATTTTTTTGTTATTATTTATCTATTCCTGAGAGTTTATCTTATTTTTTATTTGTTTATTTAAATGAAGTCGACCAGTTGCCTGCCCTTCCTTCCATTATCCGTCACCGAGACAAACTGAACAAAGTTCTGAGGTCGACGTTGTAAAGATAAGGATTCAGGTCTGTCTGCTGTTTACCTTTGCTCCTGCGCGCACTGCCCTTCTCTCCACATTTATGTGTTTGTTTGTTTGTCTATCTAATCTTTTGGGTTTTTATTTCTAATGAGGTCGACCAGTTGTCTATTTATTATTTTTTTTACTACGCATCAAGCTGCGCTGCTTGTCTTTGCTCCTGTGTGCTCGCGCACTCTCGCCTTTTCCACTTATTTTTATTTTTGATTTATTTTTGATTTATTTTGTCAATTTAAAAACAATTACGCATCGTGCTTTGCTGTTTGTGTTTGCTTGAGTGCATTCGCGCGCTCTCGCTTTCTCCACTTTACAATTTTGTTGTTACTATTTATCTATTCCTGAGAGTTTATCTTATTTTTTATTTGTTTATTTAAATGAAGTCGACCAGTTACCTGCCCTTCCTTCCATTATCCGTCACCGAGACAAACTGAACAAAGTTCTGAGGTCGACCTTGTAAAGATAAGGATTCAGGTCTGTCTGCTGTTTACCTTTGCTCCTGCGCACACTGCCCTTCTCTCCACATTTATCTGTTTGTTTGTCTGTCTATCTAATCTTTTGGGTTTTTATTTCTAATGAGGTCGACCAGTTGTCTATTTATTATTTTTTTTACTACGCATCAAGCTGCACTGCTTGTCTTTGCTCCTGTGTGCTCGCGCACTCTCGCCTTTTCCACTTATTTTTATTTTTGATTTATTTTTGATTTATTTTGTCAATTTTTTAAAAAAAATACGCATCGTGCTGTGCTGTTTGTGTTTGCTTGAGTGCATTCGCGCGCTCTCGCTTTCTCCACTTTACAATTTTTTTGTTATTATTTATCTATTCCTGAGAGTTTATCTTATTTTTTATTTGTTTATTTAAATGAAGTCGACCAGTTGCCTGCCCTTCCTTCCATTATCCGTCACCGAGACAAACTGAACAAAGTTCTGAGGTCGACCTTGTAAAGATAAGGATTCAGGTCTGTCTGCTGTTTACCTTTGCTCCTGCGCGCAGTGCCCTTCTCTCCACATTTATGTGTTTGTTTGTTTGTCTATCTAATCTTTTGGGTTTTTATTTCTAATGAGGTCGACCAGTTGTCTATTTATTATTTTTTTTACTACGCATCAAGCTGCGCTGCTTGTCTTTGCTCCTGTGTGCTCGCGCACTCTCGCCTTTTCCACTTATTTTTATTTTTGATTGATTTATTTTGTCATTTAAAAAAAAATACGCATCGTGCTGTGCTGTTTGTGTTTGCTTGAGTGCATTCGCGCGCTCTCGCTTTCTCCACTTTACAATTTTTTTGTTATTATTTATCTATTCCTGAGAGTTTATCTTATTTTTTATTTGTTTATTTAAATGAAGTCGACCAGTTGCCTGCCCTTCCTTCCATTATCCGTCACCGAGACAAACTGAACAAAGTTCTGAGGTCGACCTTGTAAAGATAAGGATTCAGGTCTGTCTGCTGTTTACCTTTGCTCCTGCGCGCACTGCCCTTCTCTCCACATTTATGTGTTTGTTTGTTTGTCTATCTAATCTTTTGGGTTTTTATTTCTAATGAGGTCGACCAGTTGTCTATTTATTATTTTTTTTACTACGCATCAAGCTGCGCTGCTTGTCTTTGCTCCTGTGTGCTCTCGCACTCTCGCCTTTTCCACTTATTTTTATTTTTGATTTATTTTTGATTTATTTTGTCAATTTTTAAAGAAATACGCATCGTGCTGTGCTGTTTGTGTTTGCTTGAGTGCATTCGCGCGCTCTCGCTTTCTCCACTTTACAATTTTTTTGTTATTATTTATCTATTCCTGAGAGTTTATCTTATTTTTTATTTGTTTATTTAAATGAAGTCGACCAGTTGCCTGCCCTTCCTTCCATTATCCGTCACCGAGACAAACTGAACAAAGTTCTGAGGTCGACCTTGTAAAGATAAGGATTCAGGTCTGTCTGCTGTTAACCTTTGCTCCTGCGCGCACTGCCCTTCTCTCCACATTTATGTGTTTGTTTGTCTATCTAATCTTTTGGGTTTTTATTTCTAATGAGGTCGACCAGATGTCTATTTATTATTTTTTTACTACGCATCAAGCTGCGCTGCTTGTCTTTGCTCCTGTGTGCTCGCGCACTCTCGCCTTTTCCACTTATTTTTATTTTTGATTGATTTATTTTGTCATTTAAAAAAAAATACGCATCGTGCTGTGCTGTTTGTGTTTGCTTGAGTGCATTCGGGCGCTCTCGCTTTCTCCACTTTACAATTTTTTTGTTATTATTTATCGATTCCTGAGAGTTTATCTTATTTTTTATTTGTTTATTTAAATGAAGTCGACCAGTTGCCTGCCCTTACTTCCATTATCCGTCACCGAGACAAACTGAACAAAGTTCTGAGGTCGACCTTGTAAAGATAAGGATTCAGGTCTGTCTGCTGTTTACCTTTGCTCCTGCCCGCACTGCCCTTCTCTCCACATTTATGTGTTTGTTTGTTTGTCTATCTAATCTTTTGGGTTTTTATTTCTAATGAGGTCGACCAGTTGTCTATTTATTATTTTTTTTACTACGCATCAAGCTGCGCTGCTTGTCTTTGCTCCTGTGTGCTCGCGCACTCTCGCCTTTTCCACTTATTTTTATTTTTGATTTATTTTTGATTTATTTTGTCAATTTTAAAAAAAATACGCATCGTGCTGTGCTGTTTGTGTTTGCTTGAGTGCATTTGCGCGCTCTCGATTTCTCCACTTTACAATTTTTTTGTTATTATTTATCTATTCCTGAGAGTTTATCTTATTTTTTATTTGTTTATTTAAATGAAGTCGACCAGTTGCCTGCCCTTCCTTCCATTATCCGTCACCGAGACAAACTGAACAAAGTTCTGAGGTCGACCTTGTAAAGATAAGGATTCAGGTCTGTCTGCTGTTTACCTTTGCTCCTGCGCGCACTGCCCTTCTCTCCACATTTATGTGTTTGTTTGTTTGTCTATCTAATCTTTTGGGTTTTTATTTCTAATGAGGTCGACCAGTTGTCTATTTATTATTTTTTTTACTACGCATCAAGCTGCGCTGCTTGTCTTTGCTCCTGTGTGCTCGCGCACTCTCGCCTTTTCCACTTATTTTTATTTTTGATTTATTTTGTCAATTTAAAAACAATTACGCATCGTGCTTTGCTGTTTGTGTTTGCTTGAGTGCATTCGCGCGCTCTCGCTTTCTCCACTTTACAATTTTGTTGTTACTATTTATCTATTCCTGAGAGTTTATCTTATTTTTTATTTGTTTATTTAAATGAAGTCGACCAGTTACCTGCCCTTCCTTCCATTATCCGTCACCGAGACAAACTGAACAAAGTTCTGAGGTCGACCTTGTAAAGATAAGGATTCAGGTCTGTCTGCTGTTTACCTTTGCTCCTGCGCACACTGCCCTTCTCTCCACATTTATCTGTTTGTTTGTCTGTCTATCTAATCTTTTGGGTTTTTATTTCTAATGAGGTCGACCAGTTGTCTATTTATTATTTTTTTTACTACGCATCAAGCTGCACTGCTTGTCTTTGCTCCTGTGTGCTCGCGCACTCTCGCCTTTTCCACTTATTTTTATTTTTGATTTATTTTTGATTTATTTTGTCAATTTTTTAAAAAAAATACGCATCGTGCTGTGCTGTTTGTGTTTGCTTGAGTGCATTCGCGCGCTCTCGCTTTCTCCACTTTACAATTTTTTTGTTATTATTTATCTATTCCTGAGAGTTTATCTTATTTTTTATTTGTTTATTTAAATGAAGTCGACCAGTTGCCTGCCCTTCCTTCCATTATCCGTCACCGAGACAAACTGAACAAAGTTCTGAGGTCGACCTTGTAAAGATAAGGATTCAGGTCTGTCTGCTGTTTACCTTTGCTCCTGCGCGCAGTGCCCTTCTCTCCACATTTATGTGTTTGTTTGTTTGTCTATCTAATCTTTTGGGTTTTTATTTCTAATGAGGTCGACCAGTTGTCTATTTATTATTTTTTTTACTACGCATCAAGCTGCGCTGCTTGTCTTTGCTCCTGTGTGCTCGCGCACTCTCGCCTTTTCCACTTATTTTTATTTTTGATTGATTTATTTTGTCATTTAAAAAAAAATACGCATCGTGCTGTGCTGTTTGTGTTTGCTTGAGTGCATTCGCGCGCTCTCGCTTTCTCCACTTTACAATTTTTTTGTTATTATTTATCTATTCCTGAGAGTTTATCTTATTTTTTATTTGTTTATTTAAATGAAGTCGACCAGTTGCCTGCCCTTCCTTCCATTATCCGTCACCGAGACAAACTGAACAAAGTTCTGAGGTCGACCTTGTAAAGATAAGGATTCAGGTCTGTCTGCTGTTTACCTTTGCTCCTGCGCGCACTGCCCTTCTCTCCACATTTATGTGTTTGTTTGTTTGTCTATCTAATCTTTTGGGTTTTTATTTCTAATGAGGTCGACCAGTTGTCTATTTATTATTTTTTTTACTACGCATCAAGCTGCGCTGCTTGTCTTTGCTCCTGTGTGCTCTCGCACTCTCGCCTTTTCCACTTATTTTTATTTTTGATTTATTTTTGATTTATTTTGTCAATTTTTAAAGAAATACGCATCGTGCTGTGCTGTTTGTGTTTGCTTGAGTGCATTCGCGCGCTCTCGCTTTCTCCACTTTACAATTTTTTTGTTATTATTTATCTATTCCTGAGAGTTTATCTTATTTTTTATTTGTTTATTTAAATGAAGTCGACCAGTTGCCTGCCCTTCCTTCCATTATCCGTCACCGAGACAAACTGAACAAAGTTCTGAGGTCGACCTTGTAAAGATAAGGATTCAGGTCTGTCTGCTGTTAACCTTTGCTCCTGCGCGCACTGCCCTTCTCTCCACATTTATGTGTTTGTTTGTCTATCTAATCTTTTGGGTTTTTATTTCTAATGAGGTCGACCAGATGTCTATTTATTATTTTTTTACTACGCATCAAGCTGCGCTGCTTGTCTTTGCTCCAGTGTGCTCGCGCACTCTCGCCTTTTCCACTTATTTTTATTTTTGATTGATTTATTTTGTCATTTAAAAAAAAATACGCATCGTGCTGTGCTGTTTGTGTTTGCTTGAGTGCATTCGGGCGCTCTCGCTTTCTCCACTTTACAATTTTTTTGTTATTATTTATCGATTCCTGAGAGTTTATCTTATTTTTTATTTGTTTATTTAAATGAAGTCGACCAGTTGCCTGCCCTTACTTCCATTATCCGTCACCGAGACAAACTGAACAAAGTTCTGAGGTCGACCTTGTAAAGATAAGGATTCAGGTCTGTCTGCTGTTTACCTTTGCTCCTGCCCGCACTGCCCTTCTCTCCACATTTATGTGTTTGTTTGTTTGTCTATCTAATCTTTTGGGTTTTTATTTCTAATGAGGTCGACCAGTTGTCTATTTATTATTTTTTTTACTACGCATCAAGCTGCGCTGCTTGTCTTTGCTCCTGTGTGCTCGCGCACTCTCGCCTTTTCCACTTATTTTTATTTTTGATTTATTTTTGATTTATTTTGTCAATTTTAAAAAAAATACGCATCGTGCTGTGCTGTTTGTGTTTGCTTGAGTGCATTTGCGCGCTCTCGATTTCTCCACTTTACAATTTTTTTGTTATTATTTATCTATTCCTGAGAGTTTATCTTATTTTTTATTTGTTTATTTAAATGAAGTCGACCAGTTGCCTGCCCTTCCTTCCATTATCCGTCACCGAGACAAACTGAACAAAGTTCTGAGGTCGACCTTGTAAAGATAAGGATTCAGGTCTGTCTGCTGTTTACCTTTGCTCCTGCGCGCACTGCCCTTCTCTCCACATTTATGTGTTTGTTTGTTTGTCTATCTAATCTTTTGGGTTTTTATTTCTAATGAGGTCGACCAGTTGTCTATTTATTATTTTTTTTTACTACGCATCAAGCTGCGCTGCTTGTCTTTGCTCCTGTGTGCTCGCCCACTCTCGCCTTTTCCACTTATTTTTATTTTTGATTTATTTTTGATTTATTTTGTCAATTTTTTAAAAAAATACGCATCGTGCTGTGCTGTTTGTGTTTGCTTGAGTGCATTCGCGCGCTCTCGCTTTCTCCACTTTACAATTTTTATGTTATTATTTATCTATTCCTGAGAGTTTATCTTATTTTTTATTTGTTTATTTAAATGAAGTCGACCAGTTGCCTGCCCTTCCTTCCATTATTCGTCACCGAGTCAAACTGAACAAAGTTCTGAGGTCGACCTTGTAAAGATAAGGATTCAGGTCTGTCTGCGGTTTACCTTTGCTCCTGCGCGCACTGCCCTTTTCTCCACATTTATGTGTTTGTTTGTTTGTCTATCTAATCTTTTGGGTTTTTATTTCTAATGAGGTCGGCCAGTTGTCTATTTATTATTTTTTTTACTACGCATCAAGCTGCGCTGCTTGTCTTTGCTATTGTGTGCTCGCGCACTCTCGCCTTTTCCACTTATTTTTATTTTTGATTGATTTATTTTGTCATTTAAAAAAAATACGCATCGTGCTGTGCTGTTTGTGTTTGCTTGAGTGCATTCGCGCGCTCTCGCTTTCTCCACTTTACAATTTTTTTGTTATTATTTATCTATTCCTGAGAGTTTATCTTATTTTTTATTTGTTTATTTAAATGAAGTCGACCAGTTGCCTGCCCTTCCTTCCATTATCCATCACCGAGACAAACTGAACAAAGTTCTGAGGTCGACCTTGTAAAGATAAGGATTCAGGTCTGTCTGCTGTTTACCTTTGCTCCTGCGCGCACTGCCCTTCTCTCCACATTTATGTGTTTGTTTGTTTGTCTATCTAATCTTTTGGGTTTTTATTTCTAATGAGGTCGACCAGTTGTCTATTTATTATTTTTTTTACTACGCATCAAGCTGCGCTGCTTGTCTTTGCTCCTGTGTGCTCGCGCACTCTCGCCTATTCCACTTATTTTTATTTTTGATTTATTTTTGATTTATTTTGTCAATTTTTAAAGAAATACGCATCGTGCTGTGCTGTTCGTGTTTGCTTGAGTGCATTCGCGCGCTCTCGCTTTCCCCACTTTACAATTTTTTTGTTATTATTTATCTATTCCTGAGAGTTTATCTTAATTTTTATTTGTTTATTTAAATGAAGTCGACCAGTTGCCTGCCCTTCCTTCCATTATCCGTCACCGAGACAAACTGAACAAAGTTCTGAGGTCGACCTCGTAAAGATAAGGATTCAGGTCTGTCTGCTGTTTACCTTTGCTCCTGCGCGCACTGCCCTTCTCTCCACATTTATGTGTTTGTTTGTCTATCTAATCTTTTGGGTTTTTATTTCTAATGAGGTCGACCAGTTGTCTATTTATTATTTTTTTACTACGCATCAAGCTGCGCTGCTTGTCTTTGCTCCTGTGTGCTCGCGCACTCTCGCCTTTTCCACTTATTTTTATTTTTGATTGATTTATTTTGTCATATAAAAAAAAATACGCATCGTGCTGTGCTGTTTGTGTTTGCTTGAGTGCATTCGCGCGCTCTCGCTTTCTCCACTTTACAATTTTTTGTTATTATTTATCTATTCCTGAGAGTTTATCTTATTTTTTATTTGTTTATTTAAATGAAGTCGACCAGTTGCCTGCCCTTCCTTCCATTATCCGTCACCGAGACAAACTGAACAAAGTTCTGAGGTCGACCTTGTAAAGATAAGGATTCACGTCTGTCTGCTGTTTACCTTTGCTCCTGCCCGCACTGCCCTTCTCTCCACATTTATGTGTTTGTTTGTTTGTCTATCTAATCTTTTGGGTTTTTATTTCTAATGAGGTCGACCAGTTGTCTATTTATTATTTTTTTTACTACGCATCAAGCTGCGCTGCTTGTCTTTGCTCCTGTGTGCTCGCGCACTCTCGCCTTTTCCACTTATTTTTATTTTTGATTTATTTTTGATTTATTTGGTCAATTTTTAAAGAAATACGCATCGTGCTGTGCTGTTTGTGTTTGCTTGAGTGCATTCGCGCGCTCTCGCTTTCCCCACTTTACAATTTTTTTGTTATTATTTATCTATTCCTGAGAGTTTATCTTATTTTTTATTTGTTTATTTAAATGAAGTCGACCAGTTGCCTGCCCTTCCTTCCATTATCCGTCACCGAGACAAACTGAACAAAGTTCTGAGGTCGACCTTGTAAAGATAAGGATTCAGGTCTGTCTGCTGTTTACCTTTGCTCCTGCGCGCACTGCCCTTCTCTCCACATTTATGTGTTTGTTTGTTTGTCTATC
The DNA here is from genome assembly GCF_023159225.1 of Perognathus longimembris pacificus. Lineage (NCBI taxonomy): Eukaryota > Metazoa > Chordata > Mammalia > Rodentia > Heteromyidae > Perognathus > Perognathus longimembris. The sequence goes on along the minus strand of NW_025959883.1, from coordinate 159,471 downwards.
TAATCTTTTGGGTTTTTATTTCTAATGAGGTCGACCAGTTGTCTATTTATTATTTTTTTTACTACGCATCAAGCTGCGCTGCTTGTCTTTGCTCCTGTGTGCTCGCGCACTCTCGCCTTTTCCACTTATTTTTATTTTTGATTTATTTTTGATTTTTTTTGTCAATTTTAAAAAAAAATACGCATCGTGCTGTGCTGTTTGTGTTTGCTTGAGTGCATTCGCGCGCTCTCGCTTTCTCCACTTTACAATTTTTTTGTTATTATTTATCTATTCCTGAGAGTTTATCTTATTTTTTATTTGTTTATTTAAATGAAGTCGACCACTTGCCTGCCCTTCCTTCCATTATCCGTCACCGAGACAAACTGAACAAAGTTCTGAGGTCGACCTTGTAAAGATAAGGATTCAGGTCTGTCTGCTGTTTACCTTTGCTCCTGCGCGCACTGCCCTTCTCTCCACATTTAGGTGTTTGTTTGTCTGTCTATCTAATCTTTTGGGTTTTTATTTCTAATGAGGTCGACCAGTTGTCTATTTATTATTTTTTTTACTACGCATCAAGCTGCGCTGCTTGTCTTTGCTCTTGTGTGCTCGCGCACTCTCGCCTTTTCCACTTATTTTTATTTTTGATTTATTTTTGATTTATTTTGTCAATTTTTTAAAAAAATACGCATCGTGCTGTGCTGTTTGTGTTTGATTGAATGCATTCGCGCGCTCTCGCTTTCTCCACTTTACAATTTTTATGTTATTATTTATCTATTCCTGAGAGTTTATCTTATTTTTTACTTGTTTATTTAAATGAAGTCGACCAGTTGCCTGCCCTTCCTTCCATTATCCGTCACCGAGTCAAACTGAACAAAGTTCTGAGGTCGACCTTGTAAAGATAAGGATTCAGGTCTGTCTGCGGTTTACCTTTGCTCCTGCGCGCACTGCCCTTCTCTCCACATTTATGTGTTTGTTTGTTTGTCTATCTAATCTTTTGGGTTTTTATTTCTAATGAGGTCGACCAGTTGTCTATTTATTATTTTTTTTACTACGCATCAAGCTGCGCTGCTTGTCTTTGCTCCTGTGTGCTCGCGCACTCTCGCCTTTTCCACTTATTTTTATTTTTGATTTATTTTTGATTTATTTTGTCAATTTAAAAAAAAAAATACGCATCGTGCTGTGCTGTTTGTGTTTGCTTGAGTACATTAGCGCGCTCTCGCTTTCTCCACTTTACAATTTTTTTGTTATTATTTATCTATTCCTGAGAGTTTATCTTATTTTTTATTTGTTTATTTAAATGAAGTCGACCAGTTGCCTGCCCTTCCTTCCATTATCCGTCACCGAGACAAACTGAACAAAGTTCTGAGGTCGACCTTGTAAAAATAAGGATTCAGGTCTGTCTGCTGTTTACCTTTGCTCCTGCGCGCACTGCCCTTCTCTCCACATTTATCTGTTTGTTTGTCTGTCTATCTAATCTTTTGGGTTTTTATTTCTAATGAGGTCGACCAGTTGTCTATTTATTATTTTTTTTACTACGCATCAATCTGCGCTGCTTGTCTTTGCTCCTGTGTGCTCGCGCACGCTCGCCTTTTCCACTTATTTTTATTTTTGATTGATTTATTTTGTCAATTTTAAAAAAAAATACGCATCGTGCTGTGCTGTTTGTGTTTGCTTGAGTGCATTCGCGCGCTCTCGCTTTCTCCACTTTACAATTTTTTTGTTATTATTTATCTATTCCTGAGAGTTTATCTTATTTTTTATTTGTTTATTTAAATGAAGTCGACCAGTTGCCTGCCCTTCCTTCCATTATCCGTCACCGAGACAAACTGAACAAAGTTCTGAGGTCGACCTTGTAAAGATAAGGATTCAGGTCTGTCTGCTGTTTACCTTCGCTCCTGCGGGCACTGCCCTTCTCTCCACATTTATGTGTTTGTTTGTTTGTCTATCTAATCTTTTGGGTTTTTATTTCTAATGAGGTCGACCAGTTGTCTATTTATTATTTTTTTTACTACGCATCAAGCTGTGCTGCTTGTCTTTGCTCCTGTGTGCTCGTGCACTCTCGCCTTTTCCACTTATTTTTATTTTTGATTTATTTTTGATTTATTTTGTCAATTTAAAAAAAAATACGCATCGTGCTGTGCTGTTTGTGTTTGCTTGAGTGCATTCGCGCGCTCTCGCTTTCTCCATTTAAAATTTTTTTGTTATTATTTATCTATTCCTGAGAGTTTATCTTATTTTTTATTTGTTTATTTAAATGAAGTCGACCAGTTGCCTGCCCTTCCTTCCATTATCCGTCACCGAGACAAACTGAACAAATTTCTGAGGTCGACCTTGTAAAGATAAGGATTCAGGTCTGTCTGCTGTTTACCTTTGCTCCTGCGCGCACTGCCCTTCTCTCCACATTTATGTGTTTGTTTGTTTGTCTATCTAATCTTTTGGGTTTTTATTTCTAATGAGGTCGACCAGTTTTCTATTTATTATTTTTTTTACTACGCATCAAGCTGCGCTGCTTGTCTTTGCTCCTGTGTGCTCGCGCACTCTCGCCTTTCCCACTTATTTTTATTTTTGATTTATTTTTGATTTATTCTATCAATTTTAAAAAAAAATACGGGGGCTGGGGATATAGCCTAGTGGCAAGAGTGCCTGCCTCGGATACACGAGGCCCTAGGTTCGATTCCCCAGCACCACATATATAGAAAACGGCCAGAAGCGGCGCTGTGGCTCAAGTGGCAGAGTGCTAGCCTTGAGCGGGAAGAAGCCAGGGACAGTGCTCAGGCCCTGAGTCCAAGGCCCAGGACTGGCCAAAAAAAAAAAAAAAATACGCATCGTGCTGTGCTGTTTGTGTTTGCTTGAGTGCATTCGCGCGCTCTCGCTTTCTCCACTTTACAATTTTTTTGTTATTATTTATCTATTCCTGAGAGTTTATCTTATTTTTAATTTGTTTATTTAAATGAAGTCGACCAGTTGCCTGCCCTTCCTTCCATTATCCGTCACCGAGAAAAACTGAACAAAGTTCTGAGGTCGACCTTGTAAAGATAAGGATTCAGGTCTGTCTGCTGTTTACCTTTGCTCCTGCGCGCACTGCACTTCTCTCCATATTTATGTGTTTGTTTGTTTGTCTATGTAATGTTTTGGGTTTTTATTTCTAATGAGGTCGACCAGTTGTCTATTTATTATTTTTTTTACTACGCATCAAGCTGCGCTGCTTGTCTGTGCTCCTGTGTGCTCGCGCACACTCGCCTTTTCCACTTATTCTTATTTTTGATTTATTTTGTCAATTTAAAAAAAAATACGCATCGTGCTGTGCTGTTTCTGTTTGATTGATTGCATTCGCGGGCTCTCGCTTTCTCCACTTTACAATTTTTTTGTTATGATTTATCTATTCCTGAGAGTTTATCTTATTTTTTATTTGTTTATTTAAATGAAGTCGACCAGTTGCCTGCCCTTCCTTCCATTATCCGTCACCGAGACAAACTGAACAAAGTTCTGCTGTCGACCTTTTAAAGATAAGGAATCAGGTCTGTCTGCTGTTTACCTTTGCTCCTGCGCACACTGCCCTTCTCTCCACATTTATGTGTTTGTTTGTTTGTCTATCTAATCTTTTGGGTTTTTATTTCTAATGAGGTCGACCAGTTGTCTATTTATTTTTTTTTCACTACGCATCAAGCTGCGCTGCTTGTCTTTGCTCCTGTGTGCTCGCGCACTCTCGCCTTTACCACTTATTTTTATTTTTGATTTGTTTTTGATTCATTTTGTCAATTTTAAAAAAAAATACGCATCGTGCTGTGCTGTTTGTGTTTGCTTGAGTGCATTCGCGCGCTCTCGCTTTCTCCACTTTACAATTTTTTTGTTATTATTTATCTATTCCTGAGAGTTTATCTTATTTTTTATTTGTTTATTTAAATGAAGTCGACCAGTTGTCTGCCCTTCCTTCCATTATCCGTCACCGAGACAAACTGAACAAAGTTCTGAGGTCGACCTTGTAAAGATAAGGATTCAGGTCTGTCTGCTGTTTACCTTTGCTCCTGCGCGCACTGCCCTTCTCTCCACATTTATGTGTTTGTTTGTTTGTCTATCTAATCTTTTGGGTTTTTATTTCTAATGAGGTCGACCAGGTGTCTATTTATTATTTTTTTTACTACGCATCAAGCTGCGCTGCTTGTCTTTGCTCCTGTGTGCTCGCGCACACTCGCCTTTTCCACTTATTCTTATTTTTGATTTATTTTTGATTTATTTTGTCAATTTAAAAAAAATACGCATCGTGCTGTGCTGTTTGTATTTGATTGATTGCATTCGCGGGCTCTCGCTTTCTCCACTTTACAATTTTTTTGTTATGATTTATCTATTCCTGAGAGTTTATCTTATTTTTTATTTGTTTATTTAAATGAAGTCGTCCAGTTGTCTGCCCTTCCTTCCATTATCCGTCACCGAGACAAACTGAACAAAGTTCTGAGGTCGACCTTGTAAAGATAAGGATTCAGGTCTGTCTGCTGTTTACGTTTGCTCCTGCCCGCACTGCCCTTCTCTCCACATTTATGTGTTTGTTAGTTTGTCTATCTAATCTTTTGGGTTTTTATTTCTAATGAGGTCGACCAGTTGTCAATTTATTATTTTTTTTACTACGCATCAAGCTGCGCTGCTTGTCTTTGCTCCTGTGTGCTCGCACACTCTCGCCTTTTCCACTTATTTTTATTTTTGATTTATTTTTGATTTATTTTGTCAATTTAAAAAAAAATACGCATCGTGCTGTGCTGTTTGTGTTTGCTTGAGTGCATTCGCGCGCTCTCGCTTTCTCCACTTTACAATTTTTTTTCTTATTATTTATATATTCTTGAGAGTTTATCTTATTTTTTATTTGATTATTTAAATGAAGTCGTCCAGTTGTCTGCCCTTCCTTCCATTATCCGTCACCGAGACAAACTGAACAAATTTCTGAGGTCGACCTTGTAAAGATAAGGATTCAGGTCTGTCTGCTGTTTACCTTTGCTCCTGCGCGCACTGCCCTTCTCTCCACATTTATGTGTTTGTTTGTCTATCTAATCTTTTGGGTTTTTATTTCTAATGAGGTCGACCAGTTGTCTATTTATTATTTTTTTACTACGCATCAAGCTGCGCTGCTTGTCTTTGCTCCTGTGTGCTCGCGCACTCTCGCCTTTTCCACTTATTTTTATTTTTCATTGATTTATTTTGTCATTTAAAAAAAAATACGCATCGTGCTGTGCTGTTTGTGTTTGCTTGAGTGCATTCGGGCGCTCTCGCTTTCTCCACTTTACAATTTTTTTGTTATTATTTATCGATTCCTGAGAGTTTATCTTATTTTTTATTTGTTTATTTAAATGAAGTCGACCAGTTGCCTGCCCTTACTTCCATTATCCGTCACCGAGACAAACTGAACAAAGTTCTGAGGTCGACCTTGTAAAGATAAGGATTCAGGTCTGTCTGCTGTTTACCTTTGCTCCTGCCCGCACTGCCCTTCTCTCCACATTTATGTGTTTGTTTGTTTGTCTATCTAATCTTTTGTGTTTTTATTTCTAATGAGGTCGACCAGTTGTCTATTTATTATTTTTTTTACTACGCATCAAGCTGCGCTGCTTGTCTTTGCTCCTGTGTGCTCGCGCACTCTCGCCTTTTCCACTTATTTTTATTTTTGATTTATTTTTGATTTATTTTGTCAATTTTAAAAAAAATACGCATCGTGCTGTGCTGTTTGTGTTTGCTTGAGTGCATTTGCGCGCTCTCGATTTCTCCACTTTACAATTTTTTTGTTATTATTTATCGATTCCTGAGAGTTTATCTTATTTTTTATTTGTTTATTTAAATGAAGTCGACCAGTTGCCTGCCCTTACTTCCATTATCCGTCACCGAGACAAACTGAACAAAGTTCTGAGGTCGACCTTGTAAAGATAAGGATTCAGGTCTGTCTGCTGTTTACCTTTGCTCCTGCCCGCACTGCCCTTCTCTCCACATTTATGTGTTTGTTTGTTTGTCTATCTAATCTTTTGTGTTTTTATTTCTAATGAGGTCGACCAGTTGTCTATTTATTATTTTTTTTACTACGCATCAAGCTGCGCTGCTTGTCTTTGCTCCTGTGTGCTCGCGCACTCTCGCCTTTTCCACTTATTTTTATTTTTGATTTATTTTTGATTTATTTTGTCAATTTTAAAAAAAATACGCATCGTGCTGTGCTGTTTGTGTTTGCTTGAGTGCATTTGCGCGCTCTCGATTTCTCCACTTTACAATTTTTTTGTTATTATTTATCTATTCCTGAGAGTTTATCTTATTTTTTATTTGTTTATTTAAATGAAGTCGACCAGTTGCCTGCCCTTCCTTCCATTATCCGTCACCGAGACAAACTGAACAAAGTTCTGAGGTCGACCTTGTAAAGATAAGGATTCAGGTCTGTCTGCTGTTTACCTTTGCTCCTGCGCGCACTGCCCTTCTCTCCACATTTATGTGTTTGTTTGTTTGTCTATCTAATCTTTTGGGTTTTTATTTCTAATGAGGTCGACCAGTTGTCTATTTATTATTTTTTTTACTACGCATCAAGCTGCGCTGCTTGTCTTTGCTCCTGTGTGCTCGCGCACTCTCGCCTTTCCCACTTATTTTTATTTTTGATTTATTTTTGATTTATTCTATCAATTTTAAAAAAAAATACGGGGGCTGGGGATATAGCCTAGTGGCAAGAGTGCCTGCCTCGGATACACGAGGCCCTAGGTTCGATTCCCCAGCACCACATATATAGAAAACGGCCAGAAGCGGCGCTGTGGCTCAAGTGGCAGAGTGCTAGCCTTGAGCGGGAAGAAGCCAGGGACAGTGCTCAGGCCCTGAGTCCAAGGCCCAGGACTGGCCAAAAAAAAAAAAAAATACGCATCGTGCTGTGCTGTTTGTGTTTGCTTGAGTGCATTCGCGCGCTCTCGCTTTCTCCACTTTACAATTTTTTTGTTATTATTTATCTATTCCTGAGAGTTTATCTTATTTTTAATTTGTTTATTTAAATGAAGTCGACCAGTTGCCTGCCCTTCCTTCCATTATCCGTCACCGAGAAAAACTGAACAAAGTTCTGAGGTCGACCTTGTAAAGATAAGGATTCAGGTCTGTCTGCTGTTTACCTTTGCTCCTGCGCGCACTGCACTTCTCTCCATATTTATGTGTTTGTTTGTTTGTCTATGTAATGTTTTGGGTTTTTATTTCTAATGAGGTCGACCAGTTGTCTATTTATTATTTTTTTTACTACGCATCAAGCTGCGCTGCTTGTCTGTGCTCCTGTGTGCTCGCGCACACTCGCCTTTTCCACTTATTCTTATTTTTGATTTATTTTGTCAATTTAAAAAAAAATACGCATCGTGCTGTGCTGTTTCTGTTTGATTGATTGCATTCGCGGGCTCTCGCTTTCTCCACTTTACAATTTTTTTGTTATGATTTATCTATTCCTGAGAGTTTATCTTATTTTTTATTTGTTTATTTAAATGAAGTCGACCAGTTGCCTGCCCTTCCTTCCATTATCCGTCACCGAGACAAACTGAACAAAGTTCTGCTGTCGACCTTTTAAAGATAAGGAATCAGGTCTGTCTGCTGTTTACCTTTGCTCCTGCGCACACTGCCCTTCTCTCCACATTTATGTGTTTGTTTGTTTGTCTATCTAATCTTTTGGGTTTTTATTTCTAATGAGGTCGACCAGTTGTCTATTTATTTTTTTTTCACTACGCATCAAGCTGCGCTGCTTGTCTTTGCTCCTGTGTGCTCGCGCACTCTCGCCTTTTCCACTTATTTTTATTTTTGATTTATTTTTGATTCATTTTGTCAATTTTAAAAAAAAATACGCATCGTGCTGTGCTGTTTGTGTTTGCTTGAGTGCATTCGCGCGCTCTCGCTTTCTCCACTTTACAATTTTTTTGTTATTATTTATCTATTCCTGAGAGTTTATCTTATTTTTTATTTGTTTATTTAAATGAAGTCGACCAGTTGTCTGCCCTTCCTTCCATTATCCGTCACCGAGACAAACTGAACAAAGTTCTGAGGTCGACCTTGTAAAGATAAGGATTCAGGTCTGTCTGCTGTTTACCTTTGCTCCTGCGCGCACTGCCCTTCTCTCCACATTTATGTGTTTGTTTGTTTGTCTATCTAATCTTTTGGGTTTTTATTTCTAATGAGGTCGACCAGTTGTCTATTTATTATTTTTTTTACTACGCATCAAGCTGCGCTGCTTGTCTTTGCTCCTGTGTGCTCGCGCACTCTCGCCTTTTCCACTTATTTTTATTTTTGATTTATTTTTGATTTATTTTGTCAATTTTAAAAAAAATACGCATCGTGCTGTGCTGTTTGTGTTTGCTTGAGTGCATTCGCGCGCTCTCGCTTTCTCCACTTTACAATTTTTTTGTTATTATTTATCTATTACTGAGAGTTTATCTTATTTTTAATTTGTTTATTTAAATGAAGTCGACCAGTTGCCTGCCCTTCCTTCCATTATCCGTCACCGAGAAAAACTGAACAAAGTTCTGAGGTCGACCTTGTAAAGATAAGGATTCAGGTCTGTCTACTGTTTACCTTTGCTCCTGCGCGCACTGCACTTCTCTCCACATTTATGTGTTTGTTTGTTTGTCTATCTAATGTTTTGGGTTTTTATTTCTAATGAGGTCGACCAGGTGTCTATTTATTATTTTTTTTACTACGCATCAAGCTGCGCTGCTTGTCTTTGCTCCTGTGTGCTCGCGCACACTCGCCTTTTCCACTTATTCTTATTTTTGATTTATTTTTGATTTATTTTGTCAATTTAAAAAAAAATACGCATCGTGCTGTGCTGTTTGTATTTGATTGATTGCATTCGCGGGCTCTCGCTTTCTCCACTTTACAATTTTTTTGTTATGATTTATCTATTCCTGAGAGTTTATCTTATTTTTTATTTGTTTATTTAAATGAAGTCGTCCAGTTGTCTGCCCTTCCTTCCATTATCCGTCACCGAGACAAACTGAACAAAGTTCTGAGGTCGACCTTGTAAAGATAAGGATTCAGGTCTGTCTGCTGTTTACGTTTGCTCCTGCCCGCACTGCCCTTCTCTCCACATTTATGTGTTTGTTAGTTTGTCTATCTAATCTTTTGGGTTTTTATTTCTAATGAGGTCGACCAGTTGTCAATTTATTATTTTTTTTACTACGCATCAAGCTGCGCTGCTTGTCTTTGCTCCTGTGTGCTCGCACACTCTCGCCTTTTCCACTTATTTTTATTTTTGATTTATTTTTGATTTATTTTGTCAATTTAAAAAAAAATACGCATCGTGCTGTGCTGTTTGTGTTTGCTTGAGTGCATTCGCGCGCTCTCGCTTTCTCCACTTTACAATTTTTTTTCTTATTATTTATATATTCTTGAGAGTTTATCTTATTTTTTATTTGTTTATTTAAATGAAGTCGTCCAGTTGTCTGCCCTTCCTTCCATTATCCGTCACCGAGACAAACTGAACAAATTTCTGAGGTCGACCTTGTAAAGATAAGGATTCAGGTCTGTCTGCTGTTTACCTTTGCTCCTGCGCGCACTGCCCTTCTCTCCACATTTATGTGTTTGTTTGTCTATCTAATCTTTTGGGTTTTTATTTCTAATGAGGTCGACCAGTTGTCTATTTATTATTTTTTTACTACGCATCAAGCTGCGCTGCTTGTCTTTGCTCCTGTGTGCTCGCGCACTCTCGCCTTTTCCACTTATTTTTATTTTTGATTGATTTATTTTGTCATTTAAAAAAAAATACGCATCGTGCTGTGCTGTTTGTGTTTGCTTGAGTGCATTCGGGCGCTCTCGCTTTCTCCACTTTACAATTTTTTTGTTATTATTTATCGATTCCTGAGAGTTTATCTTATTTTTTATTGGTTTATTTAAATGAAGTCGACCAGTTGCCTGCCCTTACTTCCATTATCCGTCACCGAGACAAACTGAACAAAGTTCTGAGGTCGACCTTGTAAAGATAAGGATTCAGGTCTGTCTGCTGTTTACCTTTGCTCCTGCCCGCACTGCCCTTCTCTCCACATTTATGTGTTTGTTTGTTTGTCTATCTAATCTTTTGTGTTTTTATTTCTAATGAGGTCGACCAGTTGTCTATTTATTATTTTTTTTACTACGCATCAAGCTGCGCTGCTTGTCTTTGCTCCTGTGTGCTCGCGCACTCTCGCCTTTTCCACTTATTTTTATTTTTGATTTATTTTTGATTTATTTTGTCAATTTTAAAAAAAATACGCATCGTGCTGTGCTGTTTGTGTTTGCTTGAGTGCATTTGCGCGCTCTCGATTTCTCCACTTTACAATTTTTTTGTTATTATTTATCTATTCCTGAGAGTTTATCTTATTTTTTATTTGTTTATTTAAATGAAGTCGACCAGTTGCCTGCCCTTCCTTCCATTATCCGTCACCGAGACAAACTGAACAAAGTTCTGAGGTCGACCTTGTAAAGATAAGGATTCAGGTCTGTCTGCTGTTTACCTTTGCTCCTGCGCGCACTGCCCTTCTCTCCACATTTATGTGTTTGTTTGTTTGTCTATCTAATCTTTTGGGTTTTTATTTCTAATGAGGTCGACCAGTTGTCTATTTATTATTTTTTTTACTACGCATCAAGCTGCGCTGCTTGTCTTTGCTCCTGTGTGCTCGCGCACTCTCGCCTTTTCCACTTATTTTTATTTTTGATTTATTTTTGATTTATTTTGTCAATTTTTTAAAAAAATACGCATCGTGCTGTGCTGTTTGTGTTTGCTTGAGTGCATTCGCGCGCTCTCGCTTTCTCCACTTTACAATTTTTATGTTATTATTTATCTATTCCTGAGAGTTTATCTTATTTTTTATTTGTTTATTTAAATGAAGTCGACCAGTTGCCTGCCCTTCCTTCCATTATTCGTCACCGAGTCAAACTGAACAAAGTTCTGAGGTCGACCTTGTAAAGATAAGGATTCAGGTCTGTCTGCGGTTTACCTTTGCTCCTGCGCGCACTGCCCTTTTCTCCACATTTATGTGTTTGTTTGTTTGTCTATCTAATCTTTTGGGTTTTTATTTCTAATGAGGTCGGCCAGTTGTCTATTTATTATTTTTTTTACTACGCATCAAGCTGCGCTGCTTGTCTTTGCTATTGTGTGCTCGCGCACTCTCGCCTTTTCCACTTATTTTTATTTTTGATTGATTTATTTTGTCATTTAAAAAAAATACGCATCGTGCTGTGCTGTTTGTGTTTGCTTGAGTGCATTCGCGCGCTCTCGCTTTCTCCACTTTACAATTTTTTTGTTATTATTTATCTATTCCTGAGAGTTTATCTTATTTTTTATTTGTTTATTTAAATGAAGTCGACCAGTTGCCTGCCCTTCCTTCCATTATCCATCACCGAGACAAACTGAACAAAGTTCTGAGGTCGACCTTGTAAAGATAAGGATTCAGGTCTGTCTGCTGTTTACCTTTGCTCCTGCGCGCACTGCCCTTCTCTCCACATTTATGTGTTTGTTTGTTTGTCTATCTAATCTTTTGGGTTTTTATTTCTAATGAGGTCGACCAGTTGTCTATTTATTATTTTTTTTACTACGCATCAAGCTGCGCTGCTTGTCTTTGCTCCTGTGTGCTCGCGCACTCTCGCCTATTCCACTTATTTTTATTTTTGATTTATTTTTGATTTATTTTGTCAATTTTTAAAGAAATACGCATCGTGCTGTGCTGTTCGTGTTTGCTTGAGTGCATTCGCGCGCTCTCGCTTTCCCCACTTTACAATTTTTTTGTTATTATTTATCTATTCCTGAGAGTTTATCTTAATTTTTATTTGTTTATTTAAATGAAGTCGACCAGTTGCCTGCCCTTCCTTCCATTATCCGTCACCGAGACAAACTGAACAAAGTTCTGAGGTCGACCTCGTAAAGATAAGGATTCAGGTCTGTCTGCTGTTTACCTTTGCTCCTGCGCGCACTGCCCTTCTCTCCACATTTATGTGTTTGTTTGTCTATCTAATCTTTTGGGTTTTTATTTCTAATGAGGTCGACCAGTTGTCTATTTATTATTTTTTTACTACGCATCAAGCTGCGCTGCTTGTCTTTGCTCCTGTGTGCTCGCGCACTCTCGCCTTTTCCACTTATTTTTATTTTTGATTGATTTATTTTGTCATATAAAAAAAATACGCATCGTGCTGTGCTGTTTGTGTTTGCTTGAGTGCATTCGCGCGCTCTCGCTTTCTCCACTTTACAATTTTTTTGTTATTATTTATCTATTCCTGAGAGTTTATCTTATTTTTTATTTGTTTATTTAAATGAAGTCGACCAGTTGCCTGCCCTTCCTTCCATTATCCGTCACCGAGACAAACTGAACAAAGTTCTGAGGTCGACCTTGTAAAGATAAGGATTCAGGTCTGTCTGCTGTTTACCTTCGCTCCTGCCCGCACTGCCCTTCTCTCCACATTTATGTGTTTGTTTGTTTGTCTATCTAATCTTTTGGGTTTTTATTTCTAATGAGGTCGACCAGTTGTCTATTTATTATTTTTTTTACTACGCATCAAGCTGCGCTGCTTGTCTTTGCTCCTGTGTGCTCGCGCACTCTCGCCTTTTCCACTTATTTTTATTTTTGATATATTTTTGATTTATTTTGTCAATTTTTAAAGAAATACGCATCGTGCTGTGCTGTTTGTGTTTGCTTGAGTGCATTCGCGCGCTCTCGCTTTCCCCACTTTACAATTTTTTTGTTATTATTTATCTATTCCTGAGAGTTTATCTTATTTTTTATTTGTTTATTTAAATGAAGTCGACCAGTTGCCTGCCCTTCCTTCCATTATCCGTCACCGAGACAAACTGAACAAAGTTCTGAGGTCGACCTTGTAAAGATAAGGATTCAGGTCTGTCTGCTGTTTACCTTTGCTCCTGCGCGCACTGCCCTTCTCTCCACATTTATGTGTTTGTTTGTTTGTCTATCTAATCTTTTGGGTTTTTATTTCTAATGAGGTCGACCAGATGTCTATTTATTATTTTTTTTACTACGCATCAAGCTGCGCTGCTTGTCTTTGCTCCTGTGTGCTCGCGCACTCTCGCCTTTTCCACTTATTTTTATTTTTGATTTATTTTTGATTTTTTTTGTCAATTTTAAAAAAAAATACGCATCGTGCTGTGCTGTTTGTGTTTGCTTGAGTGCATTCGCGCGCTCTCGCTTTCTCCACTTTACAATTTTTTTGTTATTATTTATCTATTCCTGAGAGTTTATCTTATTTTTTATTTGTTTATTTAAATGAAGTCGACCAGTTGCCTGCCCTTCCTTCCATTATCCCTCACCGAGACAAACTGAACAAAGTTCTGAGGTCGACCTTGTAAAAATAAGGATTCAGGTCTGTCTGCTGTTTACCTTTGCTCCTGCGCGCACTGCCCTTCTCTCCACATTTATCTGTTTGTTTGTCTGTCTATCTAATCTTTTGGGTTTTTATTTCTAATGAGGTCGACCAGTTGTCTATTTATTATTTTTTTTACTACGCATCAAGCTGCGCTGCTTGTCTTTGCTCCTGTGTGCTCGTGCACTCTCGCCTTTTCCACTTATTTTTATTTTTGATTTATTTTTGATTTATTCTATCAATTTTAAAAAAAAATACGGGGGCTGGGGATATAGCCTAGTGGCAAGAGTGCCTGCCTCGGATACACGAGGCCCTAGGTTCGATTCCCCAGCACCACATATATAGAAAACGGCCAGAAGCGGCGCTGTGGCTCAAGTGGCAGAGTGCTAGCCTTGAGCGGGAAGAAGCCAGGGACAGTGCTCAGGCCCTGAGTCCAAGGCCCAGGACTGGCCAAAAAAAAAAAAAAATACGCATCGTGCTGTGCTGTTTGTGTTTGCTTGAGTGCATTCGCGCGCTCTCGCTTTCTCCACTTTACAATTTTTTTGTTATTATTTATCTATACCTGAGAGTTTATCTTATTTTTAATTTGTTTATTTAAATGAAGTCGACCAGTTGCCTGCCCTTCCTTCCATTATCCGTCACCGAGAAAAATTGAACAAAGTTCTGAGGTCGACCTTGTAAAGATAAGGATTCAGGTCTGTCTGCTGTTTACCTTTGCTCCTGCGCGCACTGCACTTCTCTCCATATTTATGTGTTTGTTTGTTTGTCTATCTAATGTTTTGGGTTTTTATTTCTAATGAGGTCGACCAGTTGTCTATTTATTATTTTTTTTACTACGCATCAAGCTGCGCTGCTTGTCTTTGCTCCTGTGTGCTCGCGCACACTCGCCTTTTCCACTTATTCTTATTTTTGATTTATTTTGTCAATTTAAAAAAAAATACGCATCGTGCTGTGCTGTTTGTGTTTGATTGATTGCATTCGCGGGCTCTCGCTTTCTCCACTTTACAATTTTTTTGTTATGATTTATCTATTCCTGAGAGTTTATCTTATTTATTATTTGTTTATTTAAATGAAGTCGACCAGTTGCCTGCCCTTCCTTCCATTATCCGTCACCGAGACAAACTGAACAAAGTTCTGAGGTCGACCTTTTAAAGATAAGGAATCAGGTCTGTCTGCTGTTTACCTTTGCTCCTGCGCACACTGCCCTTCTCTCCACATTTATGTGTTTGTTTGTTTGTCTATCTAATCTTTTGGGTTTTTATTTCTAATGAGGTCGACCAGTTGTCTATTTATTATTTTTCACTACGCATCAAGCTGCGCTGCTTGTCTTTGCTCCTGTGTGCTCGCGCACTCTCGCCTTTTCCACTTATTTTTATTTTTGATTTATTTTTGATTCATTTTGTCAATTTTAAAAAAAAATACGCATCGTGCTGTGCTGTTTGTGTTTGCTTGAGTGCATTCGCGCGCTCTCGCTTTCTCCACTTTACAATTTTTTTGTTATTATTTATCTATTCCTGAGAGTTTATCTTATTTTTTATTTGTTTATTTAAATGAAGTCGTCCAGTTGTCTGCCCTTCCTTCCATTATCCGTCACCGAGACAAACTGAACAAAGTTCTGAGGTCGACCTTGTAAAGATAAGGATTCAGGTCTGTCTGCTGTTTACCTTTGCTCCTGCGCGCACTGCCCTTCTCTCCACATTTATGTGTTTGTTTGTTTGTCTATCTAATCTTTTGGGTTTTTATTTCTAATGAGGTCGACCAGTTGTCTATTTATTATTTTTTTTACTACGCATCAAGCTGCGCTGCTTGTCTTTGCTCCGGTGTGCTCGCGCACTCTCGCCTTTTCCACTTATTTTTATTTTTGATTTATTTTTGATTTATTTTGTCAATTTAAAAAAAAATGCGCATCGTGCTGTGCTGTTTGTGTTTGCTTGAGTGCATTCGCGCGCTCTCGCTTTCTCCACTTTACAATTTTTTTGTTATTATTTATCTATTCCTGAGAGTTTATCTTATTTTTTATTTGTTTATTTAAATGAAGTCGACCAGTTGCCTGCCCTTCCTTCCATTATCCGTCACCGAGACAAACTGAACAAAGTTCTGAGGTCGACCTTGTAAAGATAAGGAATCAGGTCTGTCTGCTGTTTACCTTTGATCTTGCGCGCACTGCCCTTCTCTCCACATTTATGTGTTTGTTTGTTTGTCTATCTAATCTTTTGGGTTTTTATTTCTAATGAGGTCGACCAGTTGTCTATTTATTATTTTTTTAACTACGCATCAAGCTGCGCTGCTTGCCTTTGCTCCTGTGTGCTCGCGCACTCTCGCCTTTTCCACTTATTTTTATTTTTGATTTATTTTTGATTTATTTTGTCAATTTTAAAAAAAATACGCATCGTGCTGTGCTGTTTGTGTTTGCTTGAGTGCATTCGCGCGTTCTCGCTTTCTGCACGTTACAATTTTTTTGTTATTATTTATCTATTCCTGAGAGTTTATCTTATTTTTTATTTGTTTATTTAAATGAAGTCGACCAGTTGCCTGCCCTTCCTTCCATTATCCGTCACCGAGACAAACTGAACAAAGTTCTGAGGTCGACCTTGTAAAGATAAGGATTCAGGTCTGTCTGCTGTTTACCTTTGCTCCTGCGCGCACTGCCCTTCTCTCCACATTTATGTGTTTGTTTGTTTGTCTATCTCATCTTTTGGGTTTTTATTTCTAATGAGGTCGACCAGTTGTCTATTTATTATTTTTTTTACTACGCATCAAGCTGCGCTGCTTGTCTTTGCTCCTGTGTGCTCGCGCACTCTCGCCTTTTCCACTTATTTTTATTTTTGATTTATTTTTGATTTATTTTGTCAATTTAAAAAAAAATGCGCATCGTGCTGTGCTGTTTGTGTTTGCTTGAGTGCATTCGCGCGCTCTCGCTTTCTCCACTTTACAATTTTTTTGTTATTATTTATCTATTCCTGAGAGTTTATCTTATTTTTTATTTGTTTATTTAAATGAAGTCGACCAGTTGCCTGCCCTTCCTTCCATTATCCGTCACCGAGACAAACTGAACAAAGTTCTGAGGTCGACCTTGTAAAGATAAGGATTCAGGTCTGTCTGCTGTTTACCTTTGCTCCTGGCGCACTGCCCTTCTCTCCACATTTATGTGTTTGTTTGTTTGTCTATCTAATCTTTTGGGTTTTTATTTCTAATGAGGTCGACCAGTTGTCTATTTATTATTTTTTTTACTACGCATCAAGCTGCGCTGCTTGTCTTTGCTCCTGTGTGCTCGCGCACTCTCGCCTTTTCCACTTATTTTTATTTTTGATTTATTTTGTCAATTTTAAAAAAAAATACGCATCGTGCTGTGCTGTTTGTGTTTGCTTGAGTGCATTCGCGCGCTCTCGCTTTCTCCACTTTACAATTTTTTTGTTATTATTTATCTATTCCTGAGAGTTTATCTTATTTTTTATTTGTTTATTTAAATGAAGTCGACCAGTTGCCTGCCCTTCCTTCCATTATCCGTCACCGAGACAAACTGAACAAAGTTCTGAGGTCGACCTTGTAAAGATAAGGATTCAGGTCTGTCTGCTGTTTACCTTTGCTCCTGCGCGCACTGCCCTTCTCTCCACATTTATGTGTTTGTTTGTTTGTCTATCTAATCTTTTGGGTTTTTATTTCTAATGAGGTCGACCAGTTGTCTATTTATTATTTTTTTTACTACGCATCAAGCTGCGCTGCTTGTCTTTGCTCCTGTGTGCTCGCGCACTCTCGCCTTTTCCACTTATTTTTATTTTTGATTTATTTTTGATTCATTTTGTCTATTTTAAAAAAAAATACGCATCGTGCTGTGCTGTTTGTGTTTGCTTGAGTGCATTCGCGCTCTCGCTTTCTCCACTTTACAATTTTTTTGTTATTATTTATCTATTCCTGAGAGTTTATCTTATTTTTTATTTGTTTATTTAAATGAAGTCGACCAGTTGCCTGCCCTTCCTTCCATTATCCGTCACCGAGACAAACTGAACAAAGTTGTGAGGTCGACCTTGTAAAGATAAGGATTCAGGTCTGTCTGCTGTTTACCTTTGCTCCTGTGCGCACTGCCCTTCTCTCCACATTTATGTGTTTGTTTGTTTGTCTATCTAATCTTTTGGGTTTTTATTTCTAATGAGGTCGACCAGTTGTCTATTTATTATTTTTTTTACTACGCATCAAGCTGCGCTGCTTGTCTTTGCTCCTGTGTGCTCGCGCACTCTCGCCTTCCCCTCTTATTTTTATTTTTGAATTATTTTTTATTTATTTTGTCAATTTAAAAAAAATACGCATCGTGCTGTGCTGTTTGTGTTTGCTTGAGTGCATTCGCGCGCTCTCGCTTTCTCCACTTTACAATTTTTTTGTTATTATTTATCTATTCCTGAGAGTTTATCTTATTTTTTATTTGTTTATTTAAATGACGTCGACCAGTTGCCTGCCCTTCCTTCCATTATCCGTCACCGAGAGAAACTGAACAAAGTTCTGAGGTCGACCTTGTAAAGATAAGGATTCAGGTCTGTCTGCTGTTTACCTTTGCTCCTGCGCGCACTGCACTTCTCTCCACATTTATGTGTTTGTTTGTTTGTCTATCTAATCTTTTGGGTTTTTATTTCTAATGAGGTCGACCAGTTGTCTATTTATTATTTCTTTTACTACGTATCAAGCTGCGCTGCTTGTCTTTGCTCCTGTGTGCTCGCGCACTCTCGCCTTTTCCACTTATTTTTATTTTTGATTTATTTTTGATTTATTTTGTCAATTTAAAAAAAATACGCATCGTGCTGTGCTGTTTGTGTTCGCTTGAGTGCATTCGCGCGCTCTCGCTTTCTCCACTTTACGATTTTTTTGTTATTATTTATCTATTCCTGAGAGTTTATCTTATTTTTTATTTGTTTATTTAAAGGAAGTCGACCAGTTGCCTGCCCTTCCTTCCATTATCCGTCACCGAGACAAACTGAACAAAGTTCTGAGGTCGACCTTGTAAAGATAAGGATTCAGGTCTGTCTGCTGTTTACCTTTGCTCCTGTGCGCACTGCCCTTCTCTCCACATTTATGTGTTTGTTTGTTTATCTATCTAATCTTTTGGGTTTTTATTTCTAATGAGGTCGACCAGTTGTCTATTTATTATTTTTTTTACTACGCACCAAGCTGCGCTGCTTGTCTTTGCTCCTGTGTGCTCGCGCACTCTCGCCTTTTCCACTTATTTTTATTTGTGATTTATTTTTGATTTATTTTGTCAATTTAAAAAAAAATACGCATCGTGCTGTGCTGTTTGTGTTTGCTTGAGTGCATTCGCGCGCTCTCGCTTTCTCCACTTTACAATTTTTTTGTTATTATTTATCTATTCCTGAGAGTTTATCTTATTTTTTATTTGTTTATTTAAATGAAGTCGACCAGTTGCCTGCCCTTCCTTCCATTATCCGTCACCGAGACAAACTGAACAAAGTTCTGAGGTCGACCTTGTATAGATAAGGATTCAGTTCTGTCTGCTGTTTACCTTTGCTCCTGCGCGCACTGCCCTTCTCTCCACATTTATGTGTTTGTTTGTTTGTCTATCTAATCTTTTGGGTTTTTATTTCTAATGAGGTCGACCAGTTGTCTATTTATTATTTCTTTTACTACGCATCAAGCTGCGCTGCTTGTCTTTGCTCCTGTGTGCTCGCGCACTCTCGCCTTTTCCACTTATTTTTATTTTTGATTTATTTTTGATTTATTTTGTCAATTTAAAAAAAAAATACGCATCGTGCTGTGCTGTTTGTGTTTGCCTGAGTGCATTCGCGCGCTCTCGCTTTCTCCACTTTACAATTTTTTTGTTATTATTTATCTATTCCTGAGAGTTTATCTTATTTTTATTCGTTTATTTAAATGAAGTCGACCAGTTGCCTGCCCTTCCTTCCATTATCCGTCACCGAGACAAACTGAACAAAGTTCTGAGGTAGACCTTGTAAAGATAAATATTCAGGTCTGTCTGCTGTTTACCTTTGCTCCTGCGCGCACTGCCCTTCTCTCCACATTTATGTGTTTGTTTGTTTGTCTATCTAATCTTTTGGGTTTTTATTTCTAATGAGGTCGACCATTTGTCTATTTATTATTTTTTTTACTACGCATCAAGCTGCGCTGCTTGTCTTTGCTCCTGTGAGCTCGCGCACTCTCGCCTTTTCCACTTATTTTTATTTTTGATTTATTTTTGATTTATTTTGTCAATTTAAAAAAAAATACGCATCGTGCTGTGCTGTTTGTGTTTGCTTGAGTGCATTCGCGCGCTCTCGCTTTCTCCACTTTACAATTTTTTTGTTATTATTTATCTATTCCTGAGAGTTTATCTTATTTTTTATTTGTTTATTTAAATGAAGTCGACCAGTTGCCTGCCCTTCCTTCCATTATCCGTCACCGAGACAAACTGAACAAAGTTCTGAGGTCGACCTTGTAAAGATAAGGATTCAGGTCTGTCTGCTGTTCACCTTTGCTCCTGCGCGCACTGCCCTTCTCTCCACATTTATGTGTTTGTTTGTTTGTCTATCTAATCTTTTGGGTTTTTATTTCTAATGAGGTCGACCAGTTGTCTATTTATTATTTTTTTTACTATGCATCAAGCTGCGCTGCTTGTCTTTGCTCCTGTGTGCTCGCGCACTCTCGCCTTTTCCACTTATTTTTTTTTGATTTATTTTTGATTTATTTTGTCAATTTAAAAAAAATACGCATCGTGCTGTGCTGTTTGTGTTTGCTTGAGTGCATTCGCGCGCTCTCGCTTTCTCCACTTTACAATTTTTTTGTTATTATTTATCTATTCCTGAGAGTTTATCTTATTTTTTATTTGTTTATTTAAATGAAGTCGACCAGTTGCCTGCCCTTCCTTCCATTATCCGTCACCGAGACAAACTGAACAAAGTTCTGAGGTCGACCTTGTAAAGATAAGTATTCAGGTCTGTCTGCTGTTTACCTTTGCTCCTGCGCGCACTGCCCTTCTCTCCACATTTATGTGTTTGTTTGTTTGTCTATCTAATCTTTTGGGTTTTTGTTTCTAATGAGGTCGACCAGTTGTCTATTTATTATTTTTTTTACTACGCATCAAGTTGCGCTGCTTGTCTTTGCTCCTGTGTGCTCGTGCACTCTCGCCTTTTCCACTTATTTTTATATTTGATTTATTTTGTCAATTTTAAAAAAACAATACGCATCGTGCTGTGCTGTTTGTGTTTGCTTGAGTGCATTCGCGCGCTCTCGCTTTCTCCACTTTACAATTTTT
The DNA here is from genome assembly GCF_023159225.1 of Perognathus longimembris pacificus. NCBI lineage: Eukaryota > Metazoa > Chordata > Mammalia > Rodentia > Heteromyidae > Perognathus > Perognathus longimembris. The sequence continues at coordinate 138,926 of NW_025959883.1, read as the reverse complement.
TTGTTATTATTTATCTATTCCTGAGAGTTTATCTTATTTTTATTTGTTTATTTAAATGAAGTCGACCAGTTGCCTGCCCTTCCTTCCATTATCCGTCACCGAGACAAACTGAACAAAGTTCTGAGGTCGACCTTGTAAAGATAAGGATTCAGGTCTGTCTGCGGTTTACCTTTGCTCCTGCGCACACTGCCCTTCTCTCCACATTTATGTGTTTGTTTGTTTGTCTATCTAATCTTTTGGGTTTTTATTTCTAATGAGGTCGACCAGTTGTCTATTTATTATTTTTTTTACTACGCATCAAGCTGCGCTGCTTGTCTTTGCTCCTGTGTGCTCGCGCACTCTCGCCTTTTCCACTTATTTTTATTTTTGATTTATTTTTGATTTATTTTGTCAATTTAAAAAAAAAATACGCATCGTGCTGTGCTGTTTGTGTTTGCATGAGTGCATTCGCGCTCTCTCGCTTTCTCCACTTTACAATTTTTTTGTTATTATTTATCTATTCCTGAGAGTTTATCTTATTTTTTAGTTGTTTATTTAAATGAAGTCGACCAGTTGCCTGCCCTTCCTTCCATTATCCGTCACCGAGACAAACTGAACAAAGTTCTGAGGTCGACCTTGTAAAGATAAGGATTCAGGTCTGTCTGCTGTTTACCTTTGCTCCTGCGCGCACTGCCCTTCTCTCCACATTTATGTGTTTGTTTGTTTGTCTATCTAATCTTTTGGGTTTTTATTTCTAATGAGGTCGACCAGTTTTCTATTTATTATTTTTTTTACTACGCATCAAGTTGCGCTGCTTGTCTTTGCCCCGTGTGCTTGCGCACTCTCGCCTTTTCCACTTATTTTTATTTTTTATTTATTTTTGATTTATTTTGTCAATTTTAAAAAAATATACGCATCGTGCTGTGCTGTTTGTGTTTGCTTGAGTGCATTCGCGCGCTCTCGCTTTCTCTACTTTACAATTTTTTTGTTATTATTTATCTATTCCTGAGAGTTTATCTTATTTTTTATTTGTTTATTTAAATGAAGTCGACCAGTTGCCTGCCCTTCCTTCCATTATCCATCACCGAGACAAACTGAACAAAGTTCTGAGGTCGACCTTGTAAAGATAAGGATTCAGGTCTGTCTGCTGTTTACCTTTGCTCCTGCGCGCAATGCCCTTCTCTCCACATTTATGTGTTTGTTTGTTTGTCTATCTAATCTTTTGGGTTTTTATTTCTAATGAGGTCGACCAGTTGTCTATTTATTATTTTTTTTACTACGCATCAAGCTGCGCTGCTTGTCTTTGCTCCTGTGTGCTCGCGCACTCTCGCCTTTTCCACTTATTTTTATTTTTGATTTATTTTTGATTTATTTTGTCAATATTAAAAAAAATACGCATCGTGCTGTGCTGTTTTTGTTTGCTTGAGTGCATTCGCGCGCTCTCGCTTTCTCCACTTTACAATTTTTTTTGTTACGATTTATCTATTCCTGAGAGTTTATCTTATTTTTTATTTGTTTATTTAAATGAAGTCGACCTGTTGCCTGCCCTTCCTTCCGTTATCCGTCACCGAGACAAACTGAACAAAGTTCTGAGGTCGACCTTGTAAAGATAAGGATTCAGGTCTGTCTGCTGTTTACCTTTGTTCCTGCGCCCACTGCCCTTCTCTCCACATTTATGTGTTTGTTTGTTTGTCTATCTAATCTTTTGGGTTTTTGTTTCTAATGAGGTCGACCAGTTGTCTATTTATTATTTTTTTTTACTACGCATCAAGCTGCGCTGCTTGTCTTTGCTCCTGTGTGCTCGCGCACTCTCGCCTTTTCCACTTATTTTTATTTTTGATTTATTTTGTCAATTTTAAAAAAACAATACGCATCGTGCTGTGCTGTTTGTGTTTGCTTGAGTGCATTCGCGCGCTCTCGCTTTCTCCACTTTACAATTTTTTTGTTATTATTTATCTATTCCTGAGAGTTTATCTTATTTTTTATTTGTTTATTTAAATTAAGTCGACCAGTTTCCTGCCCTTCCTTCCATTATCCGTCACCGAGACGAACTGAAAAAAGTTGTGAGGTCGACCTTGTAAAGATAAGGATTCAGGTCTGTCTGCTGTTTACCTTTGCTCCTGCGCGTAATGCCCTTCTCTCCATATTTATGTGTTTGTTTGTTTGTCTATCTAATCTTTTGGGTTTTTATTTCTAATGAGGTCGACCATTTGTCTATTTATTATTTTTTTTAACTACGCATCAAGCTGCGCTGCTTGTCTTTGCTCCTGTGTGCTCGCGCACTCTCGCCTTTTCCACTTATTTTTATTTGTGATTTATTTTTGATTTATTTTGTCAATTTAAAAAAAAATACGCATCGTGCTGTGCTGTTTGTGTTTGCTTGAGTGCATTCGCGCGCTCTCGCTTTCTCCACTTTACAATTTTTTTGTTATTATTTATCTATTCCTGAGAGTTTATCTTATTTTTTATTTGTTTATTTAAATGAAGTCGACCAGTTGCCTGCCCTTCCTTCCATTATCCGTCACCGAGACAAACTGAACAAAGTTCTGAGGTCGACCTTGTATAGATAAGGATTCAGTTCTGTCTGCTGTTTACCTTTGCTCCTGCGCGCACTGCCCTTCTCTCCACATTTATGTGTTTGTTTGTTTGTCTATCTAATCTTTTGGGTTTTTATTTCTAATGAGGTCGACCAGTTGTCTATTTATTATTTCTTTTACTACGCATCAAGCTGCGCTGCTTGTCTTGCTCCTGTGTGCTCGCGCACTCTCGCCTTTTCCACTTATTTTTATTTTTGATTTATTTTTGATTTATTTTGTCAATTTAAAAAAAAAAATACGCATCGTGCTGTGCTGTTTGTGTTTGCCTGAGTGCATTCGCGCGCTCTCGCTTTCTCCACTTTACAATTTTTTTGTTATTATTTATCTATTCCTGAGAGTTTATCTTATTTTTATTCGTTTATTTAAATGAAGTCGACCAGTTGCCTGCCCTTCCTTCCATTATCCGTCACCGAGACAAACTGAACAAAGTTCTTAGGTCGACCTTGTAAAGATAAGGATTCAGGTCTGTCTGCTGTTCACCTTTGCTCCTGCGCGCACTGCCCTTCTCTCCACATTTATGTGTTTGTTTGTTTGTCTATCTAATCTTTTGGGTTTTTATTTCTAATGAGGTCGACCAGTTGTCTATTTATTATTTTTTTTACTATGCATCAAGCTGCGCTGCTTGTCTTTGCTCCTGTGTGCTCGCGCACTCTCGCCTTTTCCACTTATTTTTTTTTGATTTATTTTTGATTTATTTTGTCAATTTAAAAAAAATACGCATCGTGCTGTGCTGTTTGTGTTTGCTTGAGTGCATTCGCGCGCTCTCGCTTTCTCCACTTTACAATTTTTTTGTTATTATTTTTCTATTCCTGAGAGTTTATCTTATTTTTTATTTGTTTATTTAAATGAAGTCGACCAGTTGCCTGCCCTTCCTTCCATTATCCGTCACCGAGACAAACTGAACAAAGTTCTGAGGTCGACCTTGTAAAGATAAGGATTCAGGTCTGTCTGCTGTTTACCTTTGCTCCTGTGCGCACTGCCCTTCTCTCCACATTTATGTGTTTGTTTGTTTGTCTATCTAATCTTTTGGGTTTTTATTTCTAATGAGGTCGACCAGTTGTCTATTTATTATTTTTTCTACTACGCATCAAGCTGCGCTGCTTGTCTTTGCTCCTGTGTGCTCGCGCACTCTCGCCTTTTCCACTTATTTTTATTTTTGATTTATTTTTGATTTATTTTGTCAATTTAAAAAAAATACGCATCGTGCTGTGCTGTTTGTGTTTGCTTGAGTGCATTCGCGCGCTCTCGCTTTCTCCACTTTACAATTTTTTTGTTATTATTTATCTATTCCTGAGAGTTTATCTTATTTTTTATTTGTTTATTTAAATGAAGTCGACCAGTTGCCTGCCCTTCCTTCCATTATCCGTCACCGAGACAAACTGAACAAAGTTCTGAGGTCGACCTTGTAAAGATAAGTATTCAGGTCTGTCTGCTGTTTACCTTTGCTCCTGCGCGCACTGCCCTTCTCTCCACATTTTTGTGTTTGTTTGTTTGTCTATCTAATCTTTTGGGTTTTTGTTTCTAATGAGGTCGACCAGTTGTCTATTTATTATTTTTTTTACTACGCATCAAGTTGCGCTGCTTGTCTTTGCTCCTGTTTGCTCGTGCACTCTCGCCTTTTCCACTTATTTTTATTTTTGATTTATTTTGTCAATTTTAAAAAAACAATACGCATCGTGCTGTGCTGTTTGTGTTTGCTTGAGTGCATTCACGCGCTCTCGCTTTCTCTACTTTACAATTTTTTTGTTATTATTTATCTATTCCTGAGAGTTTATCTTATTTTTTATTTGTTTATTTAAATGAAGTCGACCAGTTGCCTGCCCTTCCTTCCATTATCCATCACCGAGACAAACTGAACAAAGATCTGAGGTCGACCTTGTAAAGATAAGGATTCAGGTCTGTCTGCTGTTTACCTTTGCTCCTGCGCGCAATGCCCTTCTCTCCACATTTATGTGTTTGTTTGTTTGTCTATCTAATCTTTTGGGTTTTTATTTCTAATGAGGTCGACCAGTTGTCTATTTATTATTTTTTTTACTACGCATCAAGCTGCGCTGCTTGTCTTTGTTCCTGTGTGCTCGCGCACTCTCGCCTTTTCCACTTATTTTTATTTTTGATTTATTTTTGATTTATTTTTTCAATATTAAAAAAAAATACGCATCGTGCTGTGCTGTTTTTGTTTGCTTGAGTGCATTCGCGCGCTCTCGCTTTCTCCACTTTACAATTTTTTTGTTACGATTTATCTAATCCTGAGAGTTTATCTTATTTTTTATTTGTTTATTTAAATGAAGTCGACCAGTTGCCTGCCCTTCCTTCCGTTATCCGTCACCGAGACAAACTGAACAAAGTTCTGAGGTCGACCTTGTAAAGATAAGGATTCAGGTCTGTCTGCTGTTTACCTTTGCTCCTGCGCCCACTGCCCTTCTCTCCACATTTATGTGTTTGTTTGTTTGTCTATCTAATCTTTTGGGTTTTTGTTTCTAATGAGGTCGACCAGTTGTCTATTTATTATTTTTTTTTACTACGCATCAAGCTGCGCTGCTTGTCTTTGCTCCTGTGTGCTCGCGCACTCTCGCCTTTTCCACTTATTTTTATTTTTGATTTATTTTGTCAATTTTAAAAAAACAATACGCATCGTGCTGTGCTGTTTGTGTTTGCTTGAGTGCATTCGCGCGCTCTCGCTTTCTCCACTTTACAATTTTTTTGTTATTATTTATCTATTCCTGAGAGTTTATCTTATTTTTTATTTGTTTATTTAAATGAAGTCGACCAGTTGCCTGCCCTTCCTTCCAATATCCGTCACCGAGACAAACTGAACAAAGTTCTGAGGTCGACCTTGTAAAGATAAGGATTCAGGTCTGTCTGCTGTTTACCTTTGCTCCTGCGCGCACTGCCCTTCTCTCCACATTTATGTGTTTGTTTGTTTGTCTATCTAATCTTTTGGGTTTTTATTTCTAATGAGGTCGACCAGTTGTCTATTTATTATTTTTTTTACTACGCATCAAGCTGCGCTGCTTGTCTTTGCTCCTGTGTGCTCGCGCACTCTCGCCTTTTCCACTTTTTTTTTTTTGATTTATTTTTGATTTATTTTGTCAATTTAAAAAAAAATACGCATCGTGCTGTGCTGTTTGTGTTTGCTTGAGTGCATTCGCGCGCTCTCGCTTTCTCCACTTTACAATTTTTTTGTTATTATTTATCTATTCCTGAGAGTTTATCTTATTTTTTATTTGTTTATTTAAATGAAGTCGACCAGTTGCCTGCCCTTCCTTCCATTATCCGTCACCGAGACAAACTGAACAAAGTTCTGAGGTCGACCTTGTAAAGATAAGGATTCAGGTCTGTCTGCTGTTTACCTTTGCTCCTGTGCGCACTGCCCTTCTCTCCACATTTATGTGTTTGTTTGTTTGTCTATCTAATCTTTTGGGTTTTTATTTCTAATGAGGTCGACCAGTTGTCTATTTATTATTTTTTTTACTACGCATCAAGCTGCGCTGCTTGTCTTTGCTCCTGTGTGCTCGCGCACTCTCGCCTTTTCCACTTATTTTTATTTTTGATTTATTTTGTCAATTTTAAAAAAAAATACGCATCGTGCTGTGCTGTTTGTGTTTTCTTGAGTGCATTCACGCGCTCTCGCTTTCTCCACTTTACAAATTTTGTTATTATTTATCTATTCCTGAGAGTTTATCTTATTTTTTATTTGTTTATTTAAATGAAGTCGACCAGTTGCCTGCCCTTCCTTCCATTATCCGTCACCGAGACAAATTGAACAAAGTTCTGAGGTCGACCTTGTAAAGATAAGGATTCAGGTCTGTCTGCTGTTTACCTTTGCTCCTGCGCGTACTGCCCTTCTCTCCACATTTATGTGTTTGTTTGTTTGTCTATCTAATCTTTTGGGTTTTTATTTCTAATGAGGTCGACCAGTTGTCTATTTATTATTTTTTTTACTACGCATCAAGCTGCGCTGATTGTCTTTGCTCCTGTGTGCTCGCGCACTCTCGCCTTTTCCACTTATTTTTATTTTTGATTTATTTTTTATTTATTTTGTCAATTTAAAAAAAAATACGCATCGTGCTGTGCTGTTTGTGTTTGCTTGAGTGCATTCGCGCGCTCTCGCTTTCTCCACTTTACAATTTTTTTGTTATTATTCATCTATTCCTGAGAGTTTATCTTATTTTTTATTTGTTTATTTAAATGAAGTCGACCAGTTGCCTTCCCTTCCTTCCATTATCCGTCACCGAGACAAACTGAACAAAGTTCTGAGGTCGACCTTGTAAAGATAAGGATTCAGGTCTGTCTGCTGTTTACCTTTACTCCTGCGCGCACTGCCCTTCTCTCCACATTTATGTGTTTGTTTGTTTGTCTATCTAATCTTTTGGGTTTTTATTTCTAATGAGGTCGACCAGTTGTCTATTTATTATTTTTTTTAATACGCATCAAGCTGCACTGCATGTCTTTGTTCCTGTGTGCTCGCGCACTCTCGCCTTTTCCACTTATTTTTATTTTTGATTTATTTTTTATTTATTTTGTCAATTTTAAAAAAAAATACGCATCGTGCTGTGCTGTTTGTGTTTGCTTGAGTGCATTCGCGTGCTCTCGCTTTCTCCACTTTACAATTTTTTTGTTATTATTTATCTATTCCTGAGAGTTTATCTTATTTTTTATTTGTTTATTTAAATGAAGTAGACCATTTGCCTGCCCTTCCTTCCATTATCCGTCACCGAGACAAACTGAACAAAGTTCTGAGGTCGACCTTGTAAAGATAAGGATTCAGGTCTGTCTGCTGTTTACCTCTGCTCCTGCGCGCACTGCCCTTCTCTCCACATTTATGTGTTTGTTTGTTTGTCTATCTAATCTTTTGGGTTTTTATTTCTAATGAGGTCGACCAGTTGTCTATTTATTATTTTTTTTACTACGCATCAAGCTGCGCTGCTTGTCTTTGCTCCTGTGTGCTCGCGCACTCTCACCTTTCCCACTTACTTTTATTTTTGATTTATTTTTGATTTATTTTGTCAATTTTAAAAAAAATACGCATCGTGCTGTGCTGTTTGTGTTTGCTTGAGTACATTCGCGCGCTCTCCCTTTCACCACTTTAAAATTTTTTTTGTTATTATTTATCTATTCCTGAGAGTTTATCTTATTTTTTATTTGTTTATTTAAATGAAGTCGACCAGTTGCCTGCCCTTCCTTCCATTATCCGTCACGGAGACAAACTGAACAAAGTTCTGAGGTCGAGCTTGTAAAGATAAGGATTCAGGTCTGTCTGCTGTTTACCTTTGCTCCTGCGCGCACTGCCCTTCTCTCCACATTTATGTGTTTGTTTGTTTGTCTATCTAATCTTTTGGGTTTTTATTTCTAATGAGGTCGACCAGTTGTCTATTTATTATTTTTTTTACTACGCATCAAGGTGCACTGCTTGTCCTTGCACCTGTGTGCTCGCGCACTCTCGCCTTTTCCACTTATTTTAATTTTTGATTGATTTTTGATTCATTTTGTCAATTTAAAAAAAAATACGCATCGTGCTGTGCTGTTTCTGTTTGCTTGAGTGCATTCGCGCGCTCTCGCTTTCTCCACTTTACAATTTTTTTGTGATTATTTATCTATTCCTGAGAGTTTATCTTAATTTTTATTTGTTTATTTAAATGAAGTCGACCAGTTGCCTGCCCTTCCTTCCATTATCCGTCACCGAGACAAACTGAACAAAGTTCTGAGGTCGACCTTGTAAAGATAAGGATTCAGGTCTGTCTGCTGTTTACCTTTGCTCCTGCGCGCACTGCCCTTCTCTCCACATTTATGTGTTTGTTTGTTCGTCTATCTAATCTTTTGGGTTTTTATTTCTAATGAGGTCGACCAGTTGTCTATTTATTATTTTTTTTACTACGCATCAAGCTGCGCTGCTTGTCTTTGCTCCTGTGTGCTCGCGCACTCTCGCCTTTTCCACTTATTTTTATTTTTGATTTATTTTTGATTTATTGTGTCAATTTTAAAAAAAATACGCATCGTGCTGTGCTGTTTGTGTTTGCTTGAGTGCATTCGCGCGCTCTCGCTTTCTCCACTTTACAATTTTTTTGTTATTATTTATCTATTCCTGAGAGTTTATCTTATTTTTTATTTGTTTATTTAAATGAAGTCGACCAGTTGCCTGCCCTTCCTTCCATTATCCGTCACCGAGACAAACTGAACAAAGTTCTGAGGTCGACCTTGTAAAGATAAGGATTTAGGTCTGTCTGCTGTTTACCTTTGCTCCTGCGCGCACTGCCCTTCTCTCCACATTTATGTGTTTGTTTGTTTGTCTATCTAATCTTTTGGGTTTTTATTTCTAATGAGGTCGACCAGTTGTCTATTTATTATTTTTTTTACTACGCATCAAGCTGCGCTGCTTGTCTTTGCTCCTGTGTGCTCACGCACTCTCGCCTTTTCCACTTATTTTTATTTTTGATTTATTTATTATTTATTTTGTCAATTTTAAAAAAAAAATACGCATCGTGCTGTGCAGTTTGTGTTTACTTGAGTGCATTCGCGCGCTCTCGCTTTCTCCACTTTACAATTTTTTTGTTATTATTTATCTATTCCTGAGAGTTTATCTTATTTTTTATTTGTTTATTTAAATGAATTTGACCAGTTGCCTGCCCTTCCTTCCATTATCCGTCACCGAGACAAACTGAACAAAGTTCTGAGGTCGACCTTGTAAAGATAAGGATTCAGGTCTGTCTGCTGTTTACCTTTGCTCCTGCGCGCACTGCCCTTCTCTCCACATTTATGTGTTTGTTTGTTTGTCTATCTAATCTTTTGGGTTTTTATTTCTAATGAGGTCGACCAGTTGTCTATTTATTATTTTTTTTACTACGCATCAAGCTGCGCTGCTTGTCTTTGCTCCTGTGTGCTCGCGCACTCTCACCTTTTCCACTTATTTTTATTTTTGATTTATTTTTGATTTATTTTGTCTATTTTAAAAAAAAATACGCATCATGCTGTGCTGTTTGTGTTTGCTTGAGTGCATTCGCGCGCTCTCGCTTTCTCCACTTTACAATTTTTTTGTGATTATTTATCTATTCCTGGGAGTTTATCTTAATTTTTATTTGTTTATTTAAATGAAGTAGACCAGTTGCCTGCCCTTCCTTCCATTATCCGTCACCGAGACAAACCGAAGAAAGTTCTGAGTTCGACCTTGTAAAGATAAGGATTCAGGTCTGTCTGCTGTTTACCTTTGCTCCTGCGCGCACTGCCCTTCTCTCCACATTTATGTGTTTGTTTGTTTGTCTATCTAATCTTTTGGGTTTTTATTTCTAATGAGGTCGACCAGTTGTCTATTTATTATTTTTTTTAATACGCATCATGCTGCGCTGCTTGTCTTTGCTCCTGTGTGCTCGCGCACTCTCGCCTTTTCCACTTATTTTTATTTTTGATTTATTTTTGATTTATTGTGTCAATTTTAAAAAAAATACGCATCGTGCTGTGCTGTTTGTGTTTGCTTGAGTGCATTCGCGCGCTCTCGCTTTCTCCACTTTACAATTTTTTTGTTATTATTTATCTATTCCTGAGAGTTTATCTTATTTTTTATTTGTTTATTTAAATGAAGTCGACCAGTTGCCTGCCCTTCCTTCCATTATCCGTCACCGAGACAAACTGAACAAAGTTCTGAGGTCGACCTTGTAAAGATAAGGATTCAGGTCTGTCTGCTGTTTACCTTTGCTCCTGCGCGCACTGCCCTTCTCTCCACATTTATGTGTTTGTTTGTTTGTCTATCTAATCTTTTGGGTTTTTATTTCTAATGAGGTCGACCAGTTGTCTATTTATTATTTTTTTTACTACGCATCAAGCTGCGCTGCTTGTCTTTGCTCCTGTGTGCTCGCGCACTCTCGCCTTTTCCACTTATTTTTATTTTTGATTTATTTTTGATTTATTTTGTCAATTTAAAAAAAATACGCATCGTGCTGTGCTGTTTGTGTTTGCTTGAGTGCATTCGCGCGCTCTCGCTTTCTCCACTTTACAATTTTTTTGTGATTATTTATCTATTCCTGAGAGTTTATCTTAATTTTTATTTGTTTATTTAAATGAAGTCGACCAGTTGCCTGCCCTTCCTTCCATTATCCGTCACCGAGACAAACTGAACAAAGTTCTGAGTTCGAGCTTGTAAAGATAAGGATTCAGGTCTGTCTGCTGTTTACCTTTGCTCCTGCGCGCACTGCCCTTCTCTCCACATTTATGTGTTTGTTTGTTTGTCTATCTAATCTTTTGGGTTTTTATTTCTAATGAGGTCGACCAGTTGTCTATTTATTATTTTTTTTACTACGCATCAAGCTGCGCTGCTTGTCTTTGCTCCTGTGTGCTCGCGCACTCTCGCCTTTTCCACTTATTTTTATTTTTGATTTATTTTTGATTAATTTTGTCAATTTAAAAAAAAATACGCATCGTGCTGTGCTGTTTGTGTTTGCTTGAGTGCATTCGCGCGCTCTTGCTTTCTCCACTTTACAATTTTTTTGTTATTATTTATCTATTCCTGAGAGTTTATCTTATTTTTTATTTGTTTATTTAAATGAAGTCGACCAGTTGCCTGCCCTTCCTTCCATTATCCGTCACCGAGACAAACTGAACAAAGTTCTGAGTTCGACCTTGTAAAGATAAGGATTTAGGTCTGTCTGCTGTTTACCTTTGCTCCTGCGCGCACTGCCCTTCTCTCCACATTTATGTGTTTGTTTGTTTGTCTATCTAATCTTTTGGGTTTTTATTTCTAATGAGGTCGACCAGTTGCCTATTTATTATTTTTTTTACTACGCATCAAGCTGCGCTGCTTGTCTTTGCTCCTGTGTGCTCACGCACTCTCGCCTTTTCCACTTATTTTTATTTTTGATTAATTTTTGATTTATTTTATCAATTTTAAAAAAAAAATACGCATCGTGCTGTGCTGTTTGTGTTTACTTGAGTGCATTCGCGCGCTCCTGCTTTCTCCACTTTACAATTTTTTTGTTATTATTTATCTATTCCTGAGAGTTTATCTTATTTTTTATTTGTTTATTTAAATGAAGTCGACCAGTTGCCTGCCCTTCCTTCCATTATCCGTCACCGAGACAAACTGAACAAAGTTCTGAGTTCGACCTTGTAAAGATAAGGATTTAGGTCTGTCTGCTGTTTACCTTTGCTCCTGCGCGCACTGCCCTTCTCTCCACATTTATGTGTTTGTTTGTTTGTCTATCTAATCTTTTGGGTTTTTATTTCTAATGAGGTCGACCAGTTGTCTATTTATTATTTTTTTTACTGCGCATCAAGCTGCGCTGCTTGTCTTTGCTCCTGTGTGCTCGCGCACTCTCGCCTTTTCCACTAATTTTTATTTTTGATTTATTTTTGATTTATTTTGTCAATTTAAAAAAAATACGCATCGTGCTGTGCTGTTTGTGTTTGCTTGAGTGCATTCGCGTGCTCTCGCTTTCTCCACTTTACAATTTTTTTGTTATTATTTATCTATTCCTGAGAGTTTATCTTATTTTTTATTTGTTTATTTAAATGAAGTAGACCATTTGCCTGCCCTTCCTTCCATTATCCGTCACCGAGACAAACTGAACAAAGTTCTGAGGTCGACCTTGTAAAGATAAGGATTCAGGTCTGTCTGCTGTTTACCTCTGCTCCTGCGCGCACTGCCCTTCTCTCCACATTTATGTGTTTGTTTGTTTGTCTATCTAATCTTTTGGGTTTTTATTTCTAATGAGGTCGACCAGTTGTCTATTTATTATTTTTTTTACTACGCATCAAGCTGCGCTGCTTGTCTTTGCTCCTGTGTGCTCGCGCACTCTCACCTTTCCCACTTACTTTTATTTTTGATTTATTTTTGATTTATTTTGTCAATTTTAAAAAAAATACGCATCGTGCTGTGCTGTTTGTGTTTGCTTGAGTACATTCGCGCGCTCTCCCTTTCACCACTTTAAAATTTTTTTTGTTATTATTTATCTATTCCTGAGAGTTTATCTTATTTTTTATTTGTTTATTTAAATGAAGTCGACCAGTTGCCTGCCCTTCCTTCCATTATCCGTCACGGAGACAAACTGAACAAAGTTCTGAGGTCGAGCTTGTAAAGATAAGGATTCAGGTCTGTCTGCTGTTTACCTTTGCTCCTGCGCGCACTGCCCTTCTCTCCACATTTATGTGTTTGTTTGTTTGTCTATCTAATCTTTTGGGTTTTTATTTCTAATGAGGTCGACCAGTTGTCTATTTATTATTTTTTTTACTACGCATCAAGGTGCACTGCTTGTCCTTGCACCTGTGTGCTCGCGCACTCTCGCCTTTTCCACTTATTTTAATTTTTGATTGATTTTTGATTCATTTTGTCAATTTAAAAAAAAATACGCATCGTGCTGTGCTGTTTCTGTTTGCTTGAGTGCATTCGCGCGCTCTCGCTTTCTCCACTTTACAATTTTTTTGTGATTATTTATCTATTCCTGAGAGTTTATCTTAATTTTTATTTGTTTATTTAAATGAAGTCGACCAGTTGCCTGCCCTTCCTTCCATTATCCGTCACCGAGACAAACTGAACAAAGTTCTGAGGTCGACCTTGTAAAGATAAGGATTCAGGTCTGTCTGCTGTTTACCTTTGCTCCTGCGCGCACTGCCCTTCTCTCCACATTTATGTGTTTGTTTGTTCGTCTATCTAATCTTTTGGGTTTTTATTTCTAATGAGGTCGACCAGTTGTCTATTTATTATTTTTTTTACTACGCATCAAGCTGCGCTGCTTGTCTTTGCTCCTGTGTGCTCGCGCACTCTCGCCTTTTCCACTTATTTTTATTTTTGATTTATTTTTGATTTATTGTGTCAATTTTAAAAAAAATACGCATCGTGCTGTGCTGTTTGTGTTTGCTTGAGTGCATTCGCGCGCTCTCGCTTTCTCCACTTTACAATTTTTTTGTTATTATTTATCTATTCCTGAGAGTTTATCTTATTTTTTATTTGTTTATTTAAATGAAGTCGACCAGTTGCCTGCCCTTCCTTCCATTATCCGTCACCGAGACAAACTGAACAAAGTTCTGAGGTCGACCTTGTAAAGATAAGGATTTAGGTCTGTCTGCTGTTTACCTTTGCTCCTGCGCGCACTGCCCTTCTCTCCACATTTATGTGTTTGTTTGTTTGTCTATCTAATCTTTTGGGTTTTTATTTCTAATGAGGTCGACCAGTTGTCTATTTATTATTTTTTTTACTACGCATCAAGCTGCGCTGCTTGTCTTTGCTCCTGTGTGCTCACGCACTCTCGCCTTTTCCACTTATTTTTATTTTTGATTTATTTATTATTTATTTTGTCAATTTTAAAAAAAAATACGCATCGTGCTGTGCAGTTTGTGTTTACTTGAGTGCATTCGCGCGCTCTCGCTTTCTCCACTTTACAATTTTTTTGTTATTATTTATCTATTCCTGAGAGTTTATCTTATTTTTTATTTGTTTATTTAAATGAATTTGACCAGTTGCCTGCCCTTCCTTCCATTATCCGTCACCGAGACAAACTGAACAAAGTTCTGAGGTCGACCTTGTAAAGATAAGGATTCAGGTCTGTCTGCTGTTTACCTTTGCTCCTGCGCGCACTGCCCTTCTCTCCACATTTATGTGTTTGTTTGTTTGTCTATCTAATCTTTTGGGTTTTTATTTCTAATGAGGTCGACCAGTTGTCTATTTATTATTTTTTTTACTACGCATCAAGCTGCGCTGCTTGTCTTTGCTCCTGTGTGCTCGCGCACTCTCACCTTTTCCACTTATTTTTATTTTTGATTTATTTTTGATTTATTTTGTCTATTTTAAAAAAAAATACGCATCATGCTGTGCTGTTTGTGTTTGCTTGAGTGCATTCGCGCGCTCTCGCTTTCTCCACTTTACAATTTTTTTGTGATTATTTATCTATTCCTGGGAGTTTATCTTAATTTTTATTTGTTTATTTAAATGAAGTAGACCAGTTGCCTGCCCTTCCTTCCATTATCCGTCACCGAGACAAACCGAAGAAAGTTCTGAGTTCGACCTTGTAAAGATAAGGATTCAGGTCTGTCTGCTGTTTACCTTTGCTCCTGCGCGCACTGCCCTTCTCTCCACATTTATGTGTTTGTTTGTTTGTCTATCTAATCTTTTGGGTTTTTATTTCTAATGAGGTCGACCAGTTGTCTATTTATTATTTTTTTTAATACGCATCATGCTGCGCTGCTTGTCTTTGCTCCTGTGTGCTCGCGCACTCTCGCCTTTTCCACTTATTTTTATTTTTGATTTATTTTTGATTTATTGTGTCAATTTTAAAAAAAATACGCATCGTGCTGTGCTGTTTGTGTTTGCTTGAGTGCATTCGCGCGCTCTCGCTTTCTCCACTTTACAATTTTTTTGTTATTATTTATCTATTCCTGAGAGTTTATCTTATTTTTTATTTGTTTATTTAAATGAAGTCGACCAGTTGCCTGCCCTTCCTTCCATTATCCGTCACCGAGACAAACTGAACAAAGTTCTGAGGTCGACCTTGTAAAGATAAGGATTCAGGTCTGTCTGCTGTTTACCTTTGCTCCTGCGCGCACTGCCCTTCTCTCCACATTTATGTGTTTGTTTGTTTGTCTATCTAATCTTTTGGGTTTTTATTTCTAATGAGGTCGACCAGTTGTCTATTTATTATTTTTTTTACTACGCATCAAGCTGCGCTGCTTGTCTTTGCTCCTGTGTGCTCGCGCACTCTCGCCTTTTCCACTTATTTTTATTTTTGATTTATTTTTGATTTATTTTGTCAATTTAAAAAAAATACGCATCGTGCTGTGCTGTTTGTGTTTGCTTGAGTGCATTCGCGCGCTCTCGCTTTCTCCACTTTACAATTTTTTTGTGATTATTTATCTATTCCTGAGAGTTTATCTTAATTTTTATTTGTTTATTTAAATGAAGTCGACCAGTTGCCTGCCCTTCCTTCCATTATCCGTCACCGAGACAAACTGAACAAAGTTCTGAGTTCGAGCTTGTAAAGATAAGGATTCAGGTCTGTCTGCTGTTTACCTTTGCTCCTGCGCGCACTGCCCTTCTCTCCACATTTATGTGTTTGTTTGTTTGTCTATCTAATCTTTTGGGTTTTTATTTCTAATGAGGTCGACCAGTTGTCTATTTATTATTTTTTTTACTACGCATCAAGCTGCGCTGCTTGTCTTTGCTCCTGTGTGCTCGCGCACTCTCGCCTTTTCCACTTATTTTTATTTTTGATTTATTTTTGATTAATTTTGTCAATTTAAAAAAAAATACGCATCGTGCTGTGCTGTTTGTGTTTGCTTGAGTGCATTCGCGCGCTCTTGCTTTCTCCACTTTACAATTTTTTTGTTATTATTTATCTATTCCTGAGAGTTTATCTTATTTTTTATTTGTTTATTTAAATGAAGTCGACCAGTTGCCTGCCCTTCCTTCCATTATCCGTCACCGAGACAAACTGAACAAAGTTCTGAGTTCGACCTTGTAAAGATAAGGATTTAGGTCTGTCTGCTGTTTACCTTTGCTCCTGCGCGCACTGCCCTTCTCTCCACATTTATGTGTTTGTTTGTTTGTCTATCTAATCTTTTGGGTTTTTATTTCTAATGAGGTCGACCAGTTGCCTATTTATTATTTTTTTTACTACGCATCAAGCTGCGCTGCTTGTCTTTGCTCCTGTGTGCTCACGCACTCTCGCCTTTTCCACTTATTTTTATTTTTGATTAATTTTTGATTTATTTTATCAATTTTAAAAAAAAAATACGCATCGTGCTGTGCTGTTTGTGTTTACTTGAGTGCATTCGCGCGCTCCTGCTTTCTCCACTTTACAATTTTTTTGTTATTATTTATCTATTCCTGAGAGTTTATCTTATTTTTTATTTGTTTATTTAAATGAAGTCGACCAGTTGCCTGCCCTTCCTTCCATTATCCGTCACCGAGACAAACTGAACAAAGTTCTGAGTTCGACCTTGTAAAGATAAGGATTTAGGTCTGTCTGCTGTTTACCTTTGCTCCTGCGCGCACTGCCCTTCTCTCCACATTTATGTGTTTGTTTGTTTGTCTATCTAATCTTTTGGGTTTTTATTTCTAATGAGGTCGACCAGTTGTCTATTTATTATTTTTTTTACTGCGCATCAAGCTGCGCTGCTTGTCTTTGCTCCTGTGTGCTCGCGCACTCTCGCCTTTTCCACTAATTTTTATTTTTGATTTATTTTTGATTTATTTTGTCAATTTAAAAAAAATACGCATCGTGCTGTGCTGTTTGTGTTTGCTTTAGTGCATTCGCGCGCTCTCGCTTTCTCCACTTTACAATTTTTTTGTTATTATTTATCTATTCCTGAGAGTTTATCTTATTTTTTATTTGTTTATTTAAATGAAGTCGACCAGTTGCCTGCCCTTCCTTCCCTTATCCGTCACCGAGACAAACTGAACAAAGTTCTGAGGTCGACCTTGTAAACATAAGGATTCAGGTCTGTCTGCTGTTTACCTTTGCTCCTGTGCGCACTGCCCTTCTCTCCACATTTATGTGTTTGTTTGTTTGTCTATCTAATCTTTTGGGTTTTTATTTCTAATGAGGTCGACCAGTTGTCTATTTATTATTTTTTTTACTACGCATCAAGCTGCGCTGCTTGTCTTTGCTCCTGTGTGCTCGCGCACTCTCGCCTTTTCCACTTATTTTTATTTTTGATTTATTTTGTCAATTTTAAAAAAAATACGCATCGTGCTGTGCTGTTTGTGTTTGCTTGAGTGCATTCGCGCGCTCTCGCTTTCTCCACTTTACAATTTTTTTGTTATTATTTATCTATTCCTGAGAGTTTATCTTATTTTTTATTTGTTTATTTAAATGAAGTCGACCAGTTGCCTGCCCTTCCTTCCATTATCCGTCACCGAGACAAACTGAACAAAGTTCTGAGGTCGACCTTGTAAAGATAAGGATTCAGGTCTGTCTGCTGTTTACCTCTGCTCCTGTGCGCACTGCCCTTCTCTCCACATTTATGTGTTTGTTTGTTTGTCTGTCTAATCTTTTGGGTTTTTATTTCTAATGAGGTCGACCAGTTGTCTATTTATTATTTTTTTTTACTACGCATCAAGCTGCGCTGCTTGTCTTTGCTCCTGTGTGCTCGCGCACTCTCGCCTTTTCCACTTATTTTTATTTTTGATTTATTTTTGATTTATTGTGTCAATTTTAAAAAAAATACGCATCGTGCTGTGCTGTTTGTGTTTGCTTGAGTGCATTCGCGCGCTCTCGCTTTCTCCACTTTACAATTTTTTTGTTATTATTTATCTATTCCTGAGAGTTTATCTTATTTTTTATTTGTTTATTTAAATGAAGTCGACCAGTTGCCTGCCCTTCCTTCCATTATCCGTCACCGAGACAAACTGAACAAAGTTCTGAGGTCGACCTTGTAAAGATAAGGATTCAGGTCTGTCTGCTGTTTACCTTTGCTCCTGCGCGCACTGCCCTTCTCTCCACATTTATGTGTTTGTTTGTTTGTCTATCTAATCTTTTGGGTTTTTATTTCTAATGAGGTCGACCAGTTGTCTATTTATTATTTTTTTTACTACGCATCAAGCTGCGCTGCTTGTCTTTGCTCCTGTGTGCTCGCGCACTCTCGCCTTTTCCACTTATTTTTATTTTTGATTTATTTTTGATTTATTTTGTCAATTTAAAAAAAATACGCATCGTGCTGTGCTGTTTGTGTTTGCTTGAGTGCATTCGCGCGCTCTCGCTTTCTCCACTTTACAATTTTTTTGTGATTATTTATCTATTCCTGAGAGTTTATCTTAATTTTTATTTGTTTATTTAAATGAAGTCGACCAGTTGCCTGCCCTTCCTTCCATTATCCGTCACCGAGACAAACTGAACAAAGTTCTGAGTTCGAGCTTGTAAAGATAAGGATTCAGGTCTGTCTGCTGTTTACCTTTGCTCCTGCGCGCACTGCCCTTCTCTCCACATTTATGTGTTTGTTTGTTTGTCTATCTAATCTTTTGGGTTTTTATTTCTAATGAGGTCGACCAGTTGCCTATTTATTATTTTTTTTACTACGCATCAAGCTGCGCTGCTTGTCTTTGCTCCTGTGTGCTCGCGCACTCTCGCCTTTTCCACTTATTTTTATTTTTGATTTATTTTTGATTAATTTTGTCAATTTAAAAAAAAATACGCATCGTGCTGTGCTGTTTGTGTTTGCTTGAGTGCATTCGCGCGCTCTTGCTTTCTCCACTTTACAATTTTTTTGTTATTATTTATCTATTCCTGAGAGTTTATCTTATTTTTTATTTGTTTATTTAAATGAAGTCGACCAGTTGCCTGCCCTTCCTTCCATTATCCGTCACCGAGACAAACTGAACAAAGTTCTGAGTTCGACCTTGTAAAGATAAGGATTTAGGTCTGTCTGCTGTTTACCTTTGCTCCTGCGCGCACTGCCCTTCTCTCCACATTTATGTGTTTGTTTGTTTGTCTATCTAATCTTTTGGGTTTTTATTTCTAATGAGGTCGACCAGTTGTCTATTTATTATTTTTTTTACTACGCATCAAGCTGCGCTGCTTGTCTTTGCTCCTGTGTGCTCACGCACTCTCGCCTTTTCCAATTATTTTTATTTTTGATTAATTTTTGATTTATTTTATCAATTTTAAAAAAAAAATACGCATCGTGCTGTGCTGTTTGTGTTTACTTGAGTGCATTCGCGCGCTCCTGCTTTCTCCACTTTACAATTTTTTTGTTATTATTTATCTATTCCTGAGAGTTTATCTTATTTTTTATTTGTTTATTTAAATGAAGTCGACCAGTTGCCTGCCCTTCCTTCCATTATCCGTCACCGAGACAAACTGAACAAAGTTCTGAGTTCGACCTTGTAAAGATAAGGATTTAGGTCTGTCTGCTGTTTACCTTTGCTCCTGCGCGCACTGCCCTTCTCTCCACATTTATGTGTTTGTTTGTTTGTCTATCTAATCTTTTGGGTTTTTATTTCTAATGAGGTCGACCAGTTGTCTATTTATTATTTTTTTTACTACGCATCAAGCTGCGCTGCTTGTCTTTGCTCCTGTGTGCTCGCGCACTCTCGCCTTTTCCACTTATTTTTATTTTTGATTTATTTTTGATTTATTTTGTCAATTTAAAAAAAAAATACGCATCGTGCTGTGCTGTTTGTGTTTGCTTGAGTGCATTCGCGCGCTCTCGCTTTCTCCACTTTACAATTTTTTTGTGATTATTTATCTATTCCTGAGAGTTTATCTTATTTTTTATTTGTTTATTTAAATGAAGTCGACCAGTTGCCTGCCCTTCCTTCCATTATCCGTCACCGAGACAAACTGAACAAAGTTCTGAGTTCGACCTTGTAAAGATAAGGATTCAGGTCTGTCTGCTGTTTACCTTTGCTCCTGCGCGCACTGCCCTTCTCTCCACATTTATGTGTTTGTTTGTTTGTCTATCTAATCTTTTGGGTTTTTATTTCTAATGAGGTCGACCAGTTGTCTATTTATTATTTTTTTTACTGCGCATCAAGCTGCGCTGCTTGTCTTTGCTCCTGTGTGCTCGCGCACTCTCGCCTTTTCCACTAATTTTTATTTTTGATTTATTTTTGATTTATTTTGTCAATTTAAAAAAAATACGCATCGTGCTGTGCTGTTTGTGTTTGCTTTAGTGCATTCGCGCGCTCTCGCTTTCTCCACTTTACAATTTTTTTTGTTATTATTTATCTATTCCTGAGAGTTTATCTTATTTTTTATTTGTTTATTTAAATGAAGTCGACCAGTTGCCTGCCCTTCCTTCCATTATCCGTCACCGAGACAAACTGAACAAAGTTCTGAGTTCGACCTTGTAAAGATAAGGATTTAGGTCTGTCTGCTGTTTACCTTTGCTCCTGCGCGCACTGCCCTTCTCTCCACATTTATGTGTTTGTTTGTTTGTCTATCTAATCTTTTGGGTTTTTATTTCTAATGAGGTCGACCAGTTGTCTATTTATTATTTTTTTTACTACGCATCAAGCTGCGCTGCTTGTCTTTGCTCCTGTGTGCTCACGCACTCTCGCCTTTTCCAATTATTTTTATTTTTGATTAATTTTTGATTTATTTTATCAATTTTAAAAAAAAAATACGCATCGTGCTGTGCTGTTTGTGTTTACTTGAGTGCATTCGCGCGCTCCTGCTTTCTCCACTTTACAATTTTTTTGTTATTATTTATCTATTCCTGAGAGTTTATCTTATTTTTTATTTGTTTATTTAAATGAAGTCGACCAGTTGCCTGCCCTTCCTTCCATTATCCGTCACCGAGACAAACTGAACAAAGTTCTGAGTTCGACCTTGTAAAGATAAGGATTTAGGTCTGTCTGCTGTTTACCTTTGCTCCTGCGCGCACTGCCCTTCTCTCCACATTTATGTGTTTGTTTGTTTGTCTATCTAATCTTTTGGGTTTTTATTTCTAATGAGGTCGACCAGTTGTCTATTTATTATTTTTTTTACTACGCATCAAGCTGCGCTGCTTGTCTTTGCTCCTGTGTGCTCGCGCACTCTCGCCTTTTCCACTTATTTTATTTTTGATTTATTTTTGATTTATTTTGTCAATTTAAAAAAAAAAATACGCATCGTGCTGTGCTGTTTGTGTTTGCTTGAGTGCATTCGCGCGCTC
>NW_025959883.1:88239-117280 GCF_023159225.1 Perognathus longimembris pacificus | reverse complement strand
TAACAAAAAAATTGTAAAGTGGAGAAAGCGAGAGCGCGCGAATGCACTCAAGGAAACACAAACAGCACAGCACGATGCGTATTTTTTTTTAAAATTGACAAAATAAATCAAAAATAAAAATAAGTGGAAAAGGCGAGCGTGCGCGAGCACACAGGAGCAAAGACAAGCAGCGCAGCTTGATGCGTAGTAAAAAAAATAATAAATAGACAACTGGTCGACCTCATTAGAAATAAAAACCCAACAGATTAGATAGACAAACAAACAAACACATAAATGTGGAGATGGGCAGTGCGCGCAGGAGCAAAGGTAAACAGCAGACAGACCTGAATCCTTATTTTTACAAGGTCGACCTCAGAACTTTGTTCAGTTTGTCTCGGTGACGGATAATGGAAGGAAGGGCAGGCAACTGGTCGACATCATTTAAATAAACAAATAAAAAATAAGATAAACTCTCAGGAATAGATAAATAATAACAAAAAAATTGTAAAGTGGAGAAAGCGAGAGCGCGCGAAGGGACTCAAGCAAACACAACAGCACAGCACGATGCGTATTTTTTTAAATTGATAAAATAAATCAAAAACAAATCAAAAATAAAAAATAAGTGGAAAAGGCGAGAGTGCGCGAGCACACAGGAGCAAAGACAAGCAGCGCAGCTTGATGCGTAGTAAAAAAAATAATAAATAGACAACAAGTCGACCTCATTAGAAATAAAAACCCAAAAGATTAGATAGACAAACAAACAAACACATAAATGTGGAGAGAAGGGCAGTGGGGGCAGGAGCAAAGGTAAACAGCATACAGACCTGAATCCTTATCTTTACAAGGTCGACCTCAGAACTTTGTTCAGTTTGTCTTGGTGACGGGTAATGGAAGGAAGGGCAGGCAACTGGTCGACTTCATTTAAATAAACAAATAAAAAATAAGATAAACTCTCAGGAATAGATAAATAATAACAAAAAAATTGTAAAGTGGAGAAAGCGAGAGCGCGCGAATGCACTCAAGCAAACACAAACAGCACAGCACGATGCGTATTTTTTTTTAAAATTGACAAAATAAATCAAAAATAAAAATAAGTGGAAAAGACGAGAGTGCGAGAGCACACAGGAGCAAAGACAAGCAGCGAAGCTTGATGCGTAGTAAAAAAATAATAAATAGACAACTGGTCGACCTCATTAGAAATAAAAACCCAAAAGATTAGATAGACAAACAAACAAACACATAAATGTGGAGAGAAGGGCAGTGCGCGCAGGAGCAAAGGTAAACAGCAGACAGACCTGAATCCTTATCTTTACAAGGTCGACCTCAGAACTTTGTTCAGTTTGTCTCGGTGACGGATAAGGGAAGGAAGGGCAGGCAACTGGTCGACTTCATTTAAATAAACAAATAAAAAATAAGATACTCTCAGGAATAGATAAATAATAACAAAAAAAATTGTAAAGTGGAGAAAGCGAGAGCGCGCGAATGCACTCAAGCAAACACAAACAGCACAGCACGATGCGTATTTTTTTTAAAAATTGACAAAATAAATCATAAATAAATCAAAAATAAAAATATGTGGAAAAGGCGAGAGTGCGCGAGCACACAGGAGCAAAGACAAGCAGCGCAGCTTGATGCGTAGTAAAAAAAATAATAAATAGACAACTGGTCGACCTCATTAGAAATAAAAACCCAAAAGATTAGATAGACAAACAAACAAACACATAAATGTGGAGAGAAGGGCAGTGCGCGCAGGAGCAAAGGTAAACAGCAGACAGACCTGAATCCTTATCTTTACAAGGTCGACCTCAGAACTTTGTTCAGTTTGTCTCGGTGACGGATAATGGCAGGAAGGGCAGGCAACTGGTCGACTTCATTAAAATAAACAAATAAAAAATAAGATAAACTCTCAGGAATAGATAAATAATAACAAAAAAATTGTAAAGTGGAGAAAGCGAGAGCGCGCGAATGCACTCAAGCAAACACAAACAGCACAGCACGATGCGTATTTTTTTTTAAATTGACAAAATAAATCAAAAATAAATCAAAAATAAAAATAAGTGGAAAATGCGAGAGTGCGCGAGCACACAGGAGCAAAGACAAGCAGCGCAGCTTGATGCGTAGTAAAAAAAATAATAAATAGACAACTGGTCGACCTCATTAGAAATAAAAACCCAAAAGATTAGATAGACAAACAAACAAACACATAAATGTGGAGAGAAGTGCAGTGAGCGCAGGAGCAAAGGTAAACAGCAGACAGACCTGAATCCTTATATTTACAAGGTCGACCTCAGAACTTTGTTCAGTTTGTCTCGGTGACTGATAATGGAAGGAAGGGCAGGCAACTGGTCGATTTCATTTAAATAAACAAATAAAAAATAAGATAAACTCTCAGGAATAGATAAATAATAACAAAAAATTGTAAAGTGGAGAAAGCGAGAGCGCGCGAATGCACTCAAGCAAACACAAACAGCACAGCACGATGCGTTTTTTCTTAAAAATTGACAAAATAAATCAAAAATAAAAATAAGTGGAAAAGGCGAGAGTGCGAGAGCACACAGGAGCAAAGACAAGCAGCGCAGCTTGATGCGTAGTAAAAAAAAATAATAAATAGACAACTGGTCGACCTCATTAGAAATAAAAACCCAAAAGATTAGATAGACAAACAAACAAACACATAAATGTGGAGAGAAGGGCAGTACGGGCAGGAGCAAAGGTAAACAGCAGACAGACCTGAATCCTTATCTTTACAAGGTCGACCTCAGAACTTTGTTCAGTTTGTCTCGGTGACGGATAATGGAAGGAAGGGCAAGCAACTGGTCGACTTCATTTAAATAAACAAATAAAAAATAAGATAAACTCTCAGGAACAGATAAATACTAACAAAAAAAATTGTAAAGTGGAGAAAGCGAGAGCAGGCGAATGCACTCAAGCAAACACAAACAGCACAGTACGATGCGTATTTTTTTTTTAAAATTGACAAAATAAATCAAAAATAAAAATAAGTGGAAAAGGCGAGAGTGCGCGAGAACACAGGAGCAAAGACAAGCAGCGCAGCTTGATGCGTAGTAAAAAAAAATAATAAATAGACAACTGGTCGACCTCATTAGAAATAAAAACCCAAAAGATTACATAGACAAACAAACAAACACATAAATGTGGAGAGAAGTGCAGTGCGCGCAGGGGCAAAGGTAAACAGCAGACAGACCTGAATCCTTATCTTTACAAGGTCGACCTCAGAACTTTGTTCAGTTTGTCTCGGTGACGGATAATGGAAGGAAGGGCAGGCAACTGGTCGACTTCATTTAAATAAACAAATAAAAAATAAGATAAACTCTCAGGAATAGATAAATAATAACAAAAAAATTGTAAAGTGGAGAAAGCGAGAGCGCGCGAATGCACTCAAGCAAACACAAACAGCACAGCACGATGCGTATTTGTTTTTAAATTGACAAAATAAATCAAAAATAAATCAAAAATAAAAATAAGTGGAAAAGGCGAGAGTGCGCGAGCACAAAGGACCAAAGACAAGCAACGCAGCTTGATGCGTAGTAAAAAAAATAATAAATAGACAACTGGTCGACCTCATTAGAAATAAAAACCCAAAAGATTAGATAGACAGACAAACAAACACATAAATGTGGAGAGAAAGGCAGTTCGGGCAGGAGCAAAGGTAAACAGTAGACAGACCTGAATCCTTATCTTTACAAGGTCGACCTCAGAACTTTGTTCAGTTTGTCTCGGTGACGGATAATGGAAGGAAGGGCAGGCAACTGGTCGACTTCATTTAAATAAACAAATAAAATATAAGATAAACTCTCAGGAATAGATAAATAATAACAAAAAAATTGTAAAGTAGAGAGAGCGAGAGAGCGCGAATGCACTCAAGCAAACACAAACAGCAGAGCACGATGCGTATTTTTTTTAAATTGACAAAATAAATCAAAAATAAATCAAAAATAAAAATAAGTGGAAAAGGCGAGAGTGCGCGAGCACACAGGAGCAAAGACAAGCAGCGCAGCTTGATGCGTAGTAAAAAAATAATAAATAGACAACTGGTCGACCTCATTAGAAATAAAAACCCAAAAGATTAGATAGACAAACAAACAAACACATAAATGTGGAGAGAAGGGCAGTGCGCGCAGGAGCAAAGGTAAACAGCAGACTGACCTGAATCCTTATCTTTACAAGGTCGACCTCAGAACTTTGTTCAGTTTGTCTCGGTGACGGATAATGGAAGGAAGGGCAGGCAACTGGTCGACTTCATTTAAATAAACAAATAAAAAATAAGATAAACTCTCAGGAATAGATAAATAATAACAAAAAAATTGTAAAGTGGAGAAAGCGAGAGCGCGCGAATGCACTCAAGCAAACACAAACAGCACAGCACGATGCGTATTTTTTTTAAAAATTGACAAAATAAATCAAAAATAAATCAAAAATAAAAATAAGTGGAAAAGGCGAGCGTGCGCGAGCACAAAGGAGCAAAGACAAGCAGCGCAGCTTGTTGCGTAGTAAAAAAAATAATAAATAGACAACTGGTCGACCTCATTAGAAATAAAAACCCAAAAGATTAGATAGACAAACAAACAAACACATAAATGTGAAGAGAAGGGCAGTGCGCGCAGGAGCAAAGGTAAACAGCAGACAGACCTGAATCCTTATCTTTACAAGGTCGACCTCAGAACTTTGTTCAGTTTGTCTCGGTGACTGATAATGGAAGGAAGGGCAGGCAACTGGTCGATTTCATTTAAATAAACAAATAAAAAATAAGATAAACTCTCAGGAATAGATAAATAATAACAAAAAATTGTAAAGTGGAGAAAGCGAGAGCGCGCGAATGCACTCAAGCAAACACAAACAGCACAGCACGATGCGTTTTTTCTTAAAAATTGACAAAATAAATCAAAAATAAAAATAAGTGGAAAAGGCGAGAGTGCGCGAGCACACAGGAGCAAAGACAAGCAGCGCAGCTTGATGCGTAGTAAAAAAAATAATAAATAGACAACTGGTCGACCTCATTAGAAATAAAAACCCAAAAGATTAGATAGACAAACAAACAAACACATAAATGTGGAGAGAAGGGCAGTGCGCGCAGGAGCAAAGGTAAACAGCAGACAGACCTGAATCCTTATCTTTACAAGGTCGACCTCAGAACTTTGTTCAGTTTGTCTCGGTGACGGATAATGGAAGGAAGGGCAGGCAACTGGTCGACTTCATTTAAATAAACAAATAAAAAATAAGATAAACTCTCAGGAATACATATATAATAACAAAAAATTGGAAAGTGGAGAAAGCGAGAGCGCGCGAATGCACTCAAGAAAACACAAACAGCACAGCACGATGCGTATATTTTTTAAAATTGACAAAATAAATCAAAAATAAAAATAAGTGGAAAAGGCGAGAGTGCGCGAGCACACAGGAGCAAAGACAAGCAGCGCAGCTTGATGCGTAGTAAAAAAAGTAATAAATAGACAACTGGTCGACCTCATTAGAAATAAAAACCCAAAAGATTAGATAGACAAACAAACAAACACATAAATGTGGACAGAAGGGCAGTGCGCGCAGGAGCAAAGGTAAACAGCAGACAGACCTGAATCCTTATCTTTACAAGGTCGACCTCAGAACTTTGTTCAGTTTGTCTCGGTGACGGATAATGGAAGGAAGGGCAGGCAACTGGTCGACTTCATTTAAATAAACAAATAAAAAATAAGATAAACTCTCAGTCATAGATAAATAATAACAAAAAATTGTAAAGTGGAGAAAGCGAGAGCGCGCGAATGCACTCAAGCAAACACAAACAGCACAGCACGATGCGTATTTTTTTTTAAAATTGACAAAATAAATCAAAAATAAATCAAAAATAAAAATAAGTGGAAAAGGCGAGAGTGCGCGAGAACACAGGAGCAAAGACAAGCAGCGCAGCTTGATGCGTAGTAAAAAAAATAATAAATAGACAACTGGTCGACCTCATTAGAAATAAAAACCCAAAAGATTACATAGACAAACAAACAAACACATAAATGTGGAGAGAAGTGCAGTGCGCGCAGGGGCAAAGGTAAACAGCAGACAGACCTGAATCCTTATCTTTACAAGGTCGACCTCAGAACTTTGTTCAGTTTGTCTCGGTGACGGATAATGGAAGGAAGGGCAGGCAACTGGTCGACTTCATTTAAATAAACAAATAAAAAATAAGATAAACTCTCAGGAATAGATAAATAATAACAAAAAAATTGTAAAGTGGAGAAAGCGAGAGCGCGCGAATGCACTCAAGCAAACACAAACAGCACAGCACGATGCGTATTTTTTTTTAAATTGACAAAATAATTCAAAAATAAAAATAAGTGGAAAAGGCGAGAGTGCGCGAGCACACAGGAGCAAAGACAAGCAGCGCAGCTTGATGCGTAGTAAAAAAAATAATAAATAGACAACTGGTCGACCTCATTAGAAATAAAAACCCAAAAGATTAGATAGACAAACAAACAAACACATAAATGTGGAGAGAAGGGCAGTGCGCGCAGGAGCAAAGGTAAACAGCAGACAGACCTGAATCCTTATCTTTACAAGGTCGACCTCAGAAATTTGTTCAGTTTGTCTCGGTGACGGATAATGGAAGGAAGGGCAGGCAACTGGTCGACTTCATTTAAATAAACAAATAAAAAATAAGATAAACTCTCAGGAATAGATAAATAATAACAAAAAAATTGTAAAGTGGAGAAAGCGAGAGCGAGCGAATGCACTCAAGCAAACACAAACAGCACAGCACGATGCGTATTTTTTTTAAATTGACAAAATAAATCAAAAATAAATCAAAAATAAAAATAAGTGGAAAAGGCGAGAGTGCGCGAGCACACAGCAGCAAAGACAAGCAGCGCAGCTTGATGCGTAGTAAAAAAAATAATAAATAGACAACTGGTCGACCTCATTAGAAATAAAAACCCAAAAGATTAGATAGACAAACAAACAAACACATAAATGTGGAGAGAAGTGCAGTGCGCGCAGGAGCAAAGGTAAACAGCAGACAGACCTGAATCCTTATATTTACAAGGTCGACCTCAGAACTTTGTTCAGTTTGTCTCGGTGACTGATAATGGAAGGAAGGGCAGGCAACTGGTCGATTTCATTTAAATAAACAAATAAAAAATAAGATAAACTCTCAGGAATAGATAAATAATAACAAAAAATTGTAAAGTGGAGAAAGCGAGAGCGCGCGAATGCACTCAAGCAAACACAAACAGCACAGCACGATGCGTTTTTTCTTAAAAATTGACAAAATAAATCAAAAATAAAAATAAGTGGAAAAGGCGAGAGTGCGCGAGCACACAGGAGCAAAGACAAGCAGCGCAGCTTGATACGTAGTAAAAAAAATAATAAATAGACAACTGGTCGACCTCATTAGAAATAAAAACCCAAAAGATTAGATAGACAAACAAACAAACACATAAATGTGGAGAGAAGGGCAGTGCGCCCAGGAGCAAAGGTAAACAGCAGACAGACCTGAATCCTTATCTTTACAAGGTGGACCTGAGAACTTTGTTCAGTTTGTCTCCGTGACGGATAATGGAAGGAAGGGCAGGCAACTGGTCGACTTCATTTAAATAAACAAATAAAAAATAAGATAAACTCTCAGGAATAGATAAATAATAACAAAAAAAATTGTAAAGTGGAGAAAGCGAGAGCGCGCGAATGCACTCAAGCAAACACAAACAGCACAGCACGATGCGTATTTTTTTTAAATTGACAAAATAAATCAAAAATAAATCAAAAATAAAAATAAGTGGAAAAGGCGAGAGTGCGCGAGCACACAGGAGCAAAGACAAGCAGCGCAGCTTGATGCGTAGTAAAAAAAATAATAAATAGACAACTGGTCGACCTCATTAGAATTAAAAACCCAAAAGATTAGATAGACAAACAAACAAACACATAAATGTGGAGAGAAGGGCAGTGCGCGCAGGAGCAAAGGTAAACAGCAGACAGACCTGAATCCTTATCTTTACAAGGTCGACCTCAGAACTTTGTTCAGTTTGTCACTGTGACGGATAATGGAAGGAAGGGCAGGCAACTGGTCGACTTCATTTAAATAAACAAATAAAAAATAAGATAAACTCTCAGGAATAGATAAATAATAACAAAAAAATTGTAAAGTGGAGAAAGCGAGAGCGCGCGAATGCACTCAAGCAAACACAAACAGCACAGCACGATGCCTATTTTTTTTTAAATTGACAAAATAAATCAAAAATAGAAATAAGTGGAAAAGGCGAGAGTGCGCGAGCACACAGGAGCAAAGACAACCAGCGAAGCTTGATGCGTAGTAAAAAAAATAATAAATAGACAACTGGTCGACCTCATTAGAAATAAAAACCCAAAAGATTAGATAGACAAACAAACAAACACATAAATGTGGAGAGAAGGGCAGTGCGCGCAGGAGCAAAGGTAAACAGGAGACAGACCTGAATCCTTATCTTTACAAGGTCGACCTCAGAACTTTGTTCAGTTTGTCTCGGTGACGGAAAATGGAAGGAAGGGCAGTCAACTGGTCGACTTCATTTAAATAAACAAATAAAAAATAAGATAAACTCTCAGGAATAGATAAATAATAACAAAAAATTGTAAAGTGGAGAAAGCGAGAGCGCGCGAATGCACTCAAGCAAACACAAACAGCACAGCACGATGCGTATTTTTTTTAATTGACAAAATAATTCAAAAATAAAAATAATTGGAAAAGGCGAGCGTGAGCGAGCACACAGGAGCAAAGACAAGCAGCGCAGCTTGATGCGTAGTAAAAAAAATAATAAATAGACAACTGGTCGACCTCATTAGAAATAAAAACCCAAAAGATTAGATAGACAAACAAATAAACACATAAATGTGGAGAGAAGGATAGTGCGCGCAGGTGCAAAGGTAAACAGCAGACAGACCTGAATCCTTATCTTTACAAGGTCGACCTCAGAACTTTGTTCAGTTTGTCTCGGTGACGGATAATGGAAGGAAGGGCAGGCAACTGGTCGACTTCATTTACATAAACAAATAAAAAATAAGATAAACTCTCAGGAATAGATAAATAATAACAAAAAAATTGTAAAGTGGAGAAAGCGAGAGCGCGCGAATGCACTCAAGCAAACACAAACAGCACAGCACGATGCGTATTTTTTTTCTAAATTGACAAAATAAATCAAAAATAAAAATAAGTGGAAAAGGCGAGAGTGCGCGAGCACACAGGAGCAAAGACAAGCAGCGCAGCTTGATGCGTAGTAAAAAAAATAATAAATAGACAACTGGTCGACCTCATTAGAAATAAAAACCCAAAAGATTAGATAGACAAACAAACAAACACATAAATGTGGAGAGAAGGGCAGTGCGCGCAGGAGCAAAGGTAAACAGCAGACAGACCTGAATCCTTATCTTTACAAGGTCGACCTCAGAACTTTGTTCAGTTTGTCTCGGTGACGGATAATGGAAGGAAGGGCAGGCAACTGGTCGACTTCATTTAAATAAACAAATAAAAAATAAGATAAACTCTCAGGAATAGATAAATAATAACAAAAAATTGTAAAGTGGAGAAAGCGAGAGCGCGCGAATGCACTCAAGCAAACACAAACAGCACAGCACGATGCGTATTTTTTTTTAAATTGACAAAATAAATCAAAAATAAAAATAAGTGGAAAAGTCGAGAGTGCGCGAGCACACAGGAGCAAAGACAAGCAGCGCAGCTTGATGCGTAGTAAAAATAATAATAAATAGACAACTGGTCGACCTCATTAGAAATAAAAACCCAAAAGATTAGATAGACAAACAAACAAACACATAAATGTGGAGAGAAGGGCAGTGCGCGCAGGAGCAAAGGTAAACAGCAGACAGACCTGAATCGTTATCTTTACAAGGTCGACCTCAGAACTTTGTTCAGTTTGTCTCGGTGACGGATAATGGAAGGAAGGGCAGGCAACTGGTCGACTTCATTTAAATAAACAAATAAAAAATAAGATAAACTCTCAGGAATAGATAAATAATAACAAAAAATTGTAAAGTGGAGAAAGCGAGAGCGCGCGAATGCACTCAAGCAAACACAAACAGCACAGCACGATGCGTATTTTTTTTTAAATTGACAAAATAAATCAAAAATAAAAATAAGTGGAAAAGTCGAGAGTGCGCGAGCACACAGGAGCAAAGACAAGCAGCGCAGCTTGATGCGTAGTAAAAATAATAATAAATAGACAACTGGTCGACCTCATTAGAAATAAAAACCCAAAAGATTAGATAGACAAACAAACAAACACATAAATGTGGAGAGAAGGGCAGTGCGCGCAGGAGCAAAGGTAAACAGCAGACAGACCTGAATCCTTATCTTTACAAGGTCGACCTCAGAACTTTGTTCAGTTTGTCTCGGTGACGGATAATGGAAGGAAGGGCAGGAAACTGGTCGACTTCATTTAAATAAACAAATAAAAAATAAGATAAACTCTCAGGAATAGATAAATAATAACAAAAAATTGTAAAGTGGAGAAAGCGAGAGCGCGCGAATGCACTCAAGCAAACACAAACAGCACAGCACGATGCGTATTTTTTTTAAATTGACAAAATAAATCAAAAATAAATCAAAAATAAAAATAAGTGGAAAAGGCGAGAGTGCGCGAGCACACAGGAGCAAAGACAAGCAGCGCAGCTTGATGCGTAGTAAAAAAAATTATAAATAGACAACTGGTCGACCTCATTAGAAATGAAAACCCAAAAGATTAGATAGACAAACAAACAAACACATAAATGTGGAGAGAAGGGCAATGCGCGCAGGAGCAAAGGTAAACAGCACACAGACCTGAATCCTTATCTTTACAAGGTCGACCTCAGAACTTTGTTCAGTTTGTCTCGGTGACGGATAATGGAAGGAAGGGCAGGCAACTGGTCG
The DNA here is from genome assembly GCF_023159225.1 of Perognathus longimembris pacificus. NCBI lineage: Eukaryota > Metazoa > Chordata > Mammalia > Rodentia > Heteromyidae > Perognathus > Perognathus longimembris. Next base: position 106,404 of record NW_025959883.1, on the reverse strand, counting down.
AATTCATTTAAATAAACAAATAAAAAATAAGATAAACTCTCAGGAATAGATAAATAATAACAAAAAAATTGTAAAGTGGAGAAAGCGAGAGCGCACAAATGCACTCAAGCAAACACAAACAGCACAGCACGATGCGTATTTTTTTTAAATTGACAAAATAAATCAAAAATAAAAATAAGTGGAAAAGGCGAGAGTGCGCGAGCACACAGGAGCAAAGACAAGCAGCGCAGCTTGATGCGTAGTAAAAAAAATAATAAATAGACAACTGGTCGACCTCATTAGAAATAAAAACCCAAAAGATTAGATAGACAAACAAACAAACACATAAATGTGGAGAGAAGGGCAGTGCGCGCAGGAGCAAAGGTAAACAGCAGACAGACCTGAATCCTTATCTTTACAAGGTCGACCTCAGAACTTTGTTCAGTTTGTCTCAGTGACGGATAATGGAAGGAAGGGCAGGCAACTGGTCGACTTCATTTAAATAAACAAATAAAAAATAAGATAAACTCTCAGGAATAGATAAATAATAACAAAAACTTGTAAAGTAGAGAAAGCAAGAGCGCGCGAATGCACTCAAGCAAATACAAACAGCACAGCACGATGCGGATTTTTTTTTTAAATTGACAAAATAAATCAAAAATTAATAAAAAATAAAAATAAGTGGAAAAGGCGAGCGTGCGCGAGCACACAGGAGCAAAGACAAGCAGCGCAGCTTGATGCGTAGTAAAAAAAATAATAAATAGACAACTGGTCGACCTCATTGGAAATAAAAACCCCGCGCACACAGGAGCAAAGACAAGCAGCGCAGCTTGCTGCGTAGTAAAAAAAATAATAGACAACTGGTCGACCTCATTAGAAATAAAAACCCAAAAGATTAGATAGACAAACAAACAAACACATAAATGTGGAGAGAAGGGCAGTGCGCGCAGGAGCAAAGGTAAACAGCAGACAGACCTGAATCCTTATCTTTACAAGGTCGACCTCAGAACTTTGTTCAGTTTGTCTCGGTGACGGATAATGGAAAGAAGGGCAGGCAACTGGTCGACTTCATTTAAATAAACAAATAAAAAATAAGATAAACTCTCAGGAATAGATAAATAATAACAAAAAAATTGTAAAGTGGAGAAAGCGAGAGCGCGCGAATGCACTCAAGCAAACACAAACAGCACAGCACGATTCGTTTTTTTTTTAAATTGACAAAATAAATCAAAAATAAATCAAAAATAAAAATAAGTGGAAAAGGCGAGAGTGTGCGAGCACACAGGAGCAAAGACAAGCAGCGCAGCTTGATGCGTAGTAAAAAAAATAATAAATAGACAACTGGTCGACCTCATTAGAAATAAAAACCCAAAAGATTAGATAGACAAACAAACAAACACATAAATGTGGAGAGAAGGGCAGTGCACGCAGGAGCAAAGGTAAACAGCAGACAGACCTGAATCCTTATCTTTACAAGGTCGACCTCAGAACTTTGTTCAGTTTGTCTCGGTGACGGATAATGGAAGGAAGGGCTGGCAACTGGTCGACTTCATTTAAATAAACAAATAAAACATAAGATAAACTATCAGGAATAGATAAATAATAAGAAAAAATTGTAAAGTGGAGAAAGCGAGAGCGCGCGAATGCACTCAAGCAAACACATACAGCACAGAACGATGCGTATTTTTTTTTAAATTGACAAAATAAATCAAAAATAAAAATAAGTGGAAAAGGCGAGAGTGCGCGAGCACACAGGAGCAAAGACAAACAGCGCAGCTTGATGCGTAGTAAAAAAAAATAATAAATAGACAACTGGTCGACCTCATTAGAAATAAAAACCCAAAAGATTTGATAGACAAACAAACATACACATAAATGTGGAGAGAAGGGCAGTGCGCGCAGGAGCAAAGGTAAACAGCAGACAGACCTGAATCCTTATCTTTACAAGGTCGACCTCAGAACTTTGTTCAGTTTGTCTCGGTGACGGATAATGGAAGGAAGGGCAGGCAACTGGTCGACTTCATTTAAATAAACAAATAAAAAATAAGATAAACTCTCAGGAATAGATAAATAATAACAAAAAAATTGTAAAGTGGAGAAAGCGAGAGCGCGCGAATGCACTCAAGCAAACACAAACAGCACAGCACGATGCGTATTTTTTTTTTAAATTGACAAAATAAATCAAAAATAAATCAAAAATAAAAATAAGTGGAATAGGCGAGAGTGCGCGAGCACACAGGAGCAAAGACAAGCAGCGCAGCTTGATGCGTAGTAAAAAAAATAATAAATAGACAACTGGTCGACCTCATTAGAAATAAAAACCCAAAAGATTAGATAGACAAACAAACAAACACATAAATGTGGAGAGAAGGGCAGTGCGCGCAGGAGCAAAGGTAAACAGCAGACAGACCTGAATCCTTATCTTTACAAGGTCGACCTCAGAACTTTGTTCAGTTTGTCTCGGTGACGGATAATGGAAGGAAGGGCAGGCAACTGGTCGACTTCATTTAAATAAACAAATAAAAAATAAGATAAACTCTCAGGAATAGATAAATAATAACAAAAAATTGTAAAGTGGAGAAAGCGAGAGCGCGCGAATGCACTCAAGAAAACACAAACAGCACAGCACGATGCGTATTTTTTTTTAAATTGACAAAATAAATCAAAAATAAAAATAAGTGGAAAAGGCGAGAGTGCGCGAGCACACAGGAGCAAAGACAAGCAGCGCAGCTTGATGCGTAGTAAAAATAATAATAAATAGACAACTGGTCGACCTCATTAGAAATAAAAACCCAAAAGATTAGATAGACAAACAAACAAACACATAAATGTGGAGAGAAGGGCAGTGCGCGCAGGAGCAAAGGTAAACAGCAGACAGACCTGAATCCTTATCTTTACAAGGTCGACCTCAGAACTTTGTTCAGTTTGTCTCGGTGACGGATAATGGAAGGAAGGGCAGGAAACTGGTCGACTTCATTTAAATAAACAAATAAAAAATAAGATAAACTCTCAGGAATAGATAAATAATAACAAAAAATTGTAAAGTGGAGAAAGCGAGAGCGCGCGAATGCACTCAAGCAAACACAAACAGCACAGCACGATGCGTATTTTTTTTTAAATTGACAAAATAAATCAAAAATAAATCAAAAATAAAAATAAGTGGAAAAGGCGAGAGTGCGCGAGCACACAGGAGCAAAGACAAGCAGCGCAGCTTGATGCGTAGTAAAAAAAATTATAAATAGACAACTGGTCGACCTCATTAGAAATGAAAACCCAAAAGATTAGATAGACAAACAAACAAACACATAAATGTGGAGAGAAGGGCAATGCGCGCAGGAGCAAAGGTAAACAGCACACAGACCTGAATCCTTATCTTTACAAGGTCGACCTCAGAACTTTGTTCAGTTTGTCTCGGTGACGGACAATGGAAGGAAGGGCAGGCAACTGGTCGAATTCATTTAAATAAACAAATAAAAAATAAGATAAACTCTCAGGAATAGATAAATAATAACAAAAAAATTGTAAAGTGGAGAAAGCGAGAGCGCACAAATGCACTCAAGCAAACACAAACAGCACAGCACGATGCGTATTTTTTTTAAATTGACAAAATAAATCAAAAATAAAAATAAGTGGAAAAGGCGAGAGTGCGCGAGCACACAGGAGCAAAGACAAGCAGCGCAGCTTGATGCGTAGTAAAAAAAATAATAAATAGACAACTGGTCGACCTCATTAGAAATAAAATCCCAAAAGATTAGATAGACAAACAAACAAACACATAAATGTGGAGAGAAGGGCAGTGCGCGCAGGAGCAAAGGTAAACAGCAGACAGACCTGAATCCTTATCTTTACAAGGTCGACCTCAGAACTTTGTTCAGTTTGTCTCGGTGACGGATAATGGAAGGAAGGGCAGGCAACTGGTCGACTTCATTTAAATAAACAAATAAAAAATAAGATAAACTCTCAGGAATAGATAAATAATAACAAAAAATTGTAAAGTGGAGAAAGCGAGAGCGCGCGAATGCACTCAAGCAAACACAAACAGCAAAGCACGATGCGTATTTTTTTTTAAATTGACAAAATAAATCAAAAATAAATCAAAAAAAATAAGTGGAAAAGGCGAGAGTGCGCGAGCACACAGGAGCAAAGACAAGCAGCGCAGCTTGATGCGTAGTAAAAAAAATAATAAATAGACTACTGGTCGACCTCATTAGAAATAAAAACCAAATGATTAGATAGACAAACAAACAAACACATAAATGTGGAGAGAAGGGCAGTGCGTGCAGGAGCAAAGGTAAACAGCAGACAGACCTGAATCCTTATCTTTACAAGGTCGACCTCAGAACTTTGTTCAGTTTGTCTCGGTGACGGATAATGGAAGGAAGTCAGGCAACTGGTCGACTTCATTTAAATAAACAAATAAAAAATAAGATAAACTCTCAGGAATAGATAAATAATAACAAAAAAATTGTAAAGTGGAGAAAGCGAGAGCGCGCGAATGCACTCAAGCAAACACAAACAGCACAGCACGATGCGTATATGTTTTTAAAATTGACAAAATAAATAAAAAATAAATCAAAAATAAATATAAGTGGAAAAAGCGAGAGTGCGCGAGCACAGAGGAGCAAAGACAAGCAGCGCAGCTTGATGCGTAGTAAAAAAAAATAATAAATAGACAACTGGTCGACCTCATTAGAAATAAAAACCCAAAAGATTAGATAGACATACAAACAAACACATAAATGTGGGGATAAGGGCAGTGCGCGCAGGAGCAAAGGTAAACAGCAGACAGACCTGAATCCTTATTTTTACAAGGTCGACCTCAGAACTTTTTTCAGTTTGTCTAGGTGACGGATAATGGAAGGAAGGGCAGGCAACTGGTCGACTTCATTTAAATAAACAAATGAAAAATAAGATAAACTCTCAGGAATAGATAAATAATAACAAAAAAATTGTAAAGTGGAGAAAGCGAGAGCGCGCGAATGCACTCAAGCAAACACAAACAGCACAGCACGATGCGTATTTTTTTTAAAATTGACAAAATAAATCAAAAATAAATCAAAAATAAAAATAAGTGGAAAAGGCGAGAGTGCGCGAGCACACAGGAGCAAAGACAAGCAGCGCAGCTTGATGCGTAGTAAAAAAAATAATAAATAGACAACTGGTCGACCTCATTAGAAATAAAACCCCAAAAGATTAGATAGACAAACAAACCAACACATAAATGTGGAGAGAAGGGCAGTGCGCGCAGGAGCAAAGGTAAACAGCAGACAGACCTGAATCCTTATCTTTACAAGGTCGACCTCAGAACTTTGTTCAGTTTGTCTCGGTGAGGGATAATGGAAGGAAGGCAGGCAACTGGTCGACTTCATTTAAATAAACAAATAAAAAATAAGATAAACTCTCAGGAATAGATAAATAATAACAAAAAAATTGTAAAGTGGAGAAAGCGAGAGCGCGCGAATGCAATCAAGCAAACACAAACAGCACAGCACGATGCGTATTTTTTTTAAATTGACAAAATAAATCAAAAATAAATCAAAAATAAAAATAAGTGGAAAATGCGAGAGTGCGCGAGCACACAGGAGCAAAGACAAGCAGCGCAGCTTGATGCGTAGTAAAAAAAATAACATGTAGACAACTGGTCGACCTCATTAGAAATAAAAACCCAAAAGGTTAGATAGACAAACAAACACATAAATGTGGAGAGAAGGGCAGTGGGCGCAGGAGCAAAGGTAAACAGCAGACAGACCTGAATCCTTATCTTTACAAGGTCGACCTCAGAACTTTGTTCAGTTTGTCTCGGTGACGGATAATGGAAGGAAGGGCAGTCAACTGGTCGAATTCATTAAATAAACAAATAAAAAATAAGATAAACTCTCAGGAATAGATAAATAATAACAAAAAAATTGTAAAGTGGAGAAAGCGAGAGCGCGCGAATGCACTCAAGCAAACACAAACAGCACAGCACGATGCGTATTTATATTTTTAAAATTGACAAAATAAATCAAAAATAAAAATAAGTGGAAAAGGCGAGAGTGCGCGAGCACACAGGAGCAAAGACAAGCAGCGCAGCTTGATGCGTAGTAAAAAAAATAATAAATAGACAACTGGTCGACCTCATTAGAAATAAAAACCCAAAAGATTAGATAGACAAACAAACAAACACATAAATGTGGAGAGAAGGGCAGTGCGCGCAGGAGCAAAGGTAAACAGCAGACAGACCTGAATCCTTATCTTTACAAGGTCGACCTCAGAACTTTGTTCAGTTTGTCTCGGTGACGGATAATGGAAGGAAGGGCAGGCAACTGGTCGACTTCATTTAAATAAACAAATAAAAAATAAGATAAACTCTCAGGAATAGATAAATAATAACAAAAAATTGTAAAGTGGAGAAAGCGAGAGCGCGCGAATGCACTCAAGCAAACACAAACAGCAAAGCACGATGCGTATTTTTTTTTAAATTGACAAAATAAATCAAAAATAAATCAAAAAAAAATAAGTGGAAAAGGCGAGAGTGCGCGAGCACACAGGAGCAAAGACAAGCAGCGCAGCTTGATGCGTAGTAAAAAAAATAATAAATAGACTACTGGTCGACCTCATTAGAAATAAAAACCAAATGATTAGATAGACAAACAAACAAACACATAAATGTGGAGAGAAGGGCAGTGCGTGCAGGAGCAAAGGTAAACAGCAGACAGACCTGAATCCTTATCTTTACAAGGTCGACCTCAGAACTTTGTTCAGTTTGTCTCGGTGACGGATAATGGAAGGAAGTCAGGCAACTGGTCGACTTCATTTAAATAAACAAATAAAAAATAAGATAAACTCTCAGGAATAGATAAATAATAACAAAAAAATTGTAAAGTGGAGAAAGCGAGAGCGCGCGAATGCACTCAAGCAAACACAAACAGCACAGCACGATGCGTATATGTTTTTAAAATTGACAAAATAAATAAAAAATAAATCAAAAATAAATATAAGTGGAAAAAGCGAGAGTGCGCGAGCACAGAGGAGCAAAGACAAGCAGCGCAGCTTGATGCGTAGTAAAAAAAAATAATAAATAGACAACTGGTCGACCTCATTAGAAATAAAAACCCAAAAGATTAGATAGACATACAAACAAACACATAAATGTGGGGATAAGGGCAGTGCGCGCAGGAGCAAAGGTAAACAGCAGACAGACCTGAATCCTTATTTTTACAAGGTCGACCTCAGAACTTTTTTCAGTTTGTCTAGGTGACGGATAATGGAAGGAAGGGCAGGCAACTGGTCGACTTCATTTAAATAAACAAATGAAAAATAAGATAAACTCTCAGGAATAGATAAATAATAACAAAAAAATTGTAAAGTGGAGAAAGCGAGAGCGCGCGAATGCACTCAAGCAAACACAAACAGCACAGCACGATGCGTATTTTTTTTAAAATTGACAAAATAAATCAAAAATAAATCATTAATAAAAATAAGTGGAAAAGGCGAGAGTGCGCGAGCACACAGGAGCAAAGACAAGCAGCGCAGCTTGATGCGTAGTAAAAAAAATAATAAATAGACAACTGGTCGACCTCATTAGAAATAAAACCCCAAAAGATTAGATAGACAAACAAACCAACACATAAATGTGGAGAGAAGGGCAGTGCGCGCAGGAGCAAAGGTAAACAGCAGACAGACCTGAATCCTTATCTTTACAAGGTCGACCTCAGAACTTTGTTCAGTTTGTCTCGGTGAGGGATAATGGAAGGAAGGCAGGCAACTGGTCGACTTCATTTAAATAAACAAATAAAAAATAAGATAAACTCTCAGGAATAGATAAATAATAACAAAAAAATTGTAAAGTGGAGAAAGCGAGAGCGCGCGAATGCACTCAAGCAAACACAAACAGCACAGCACGATGCGTATTTTTTTTTAAATTGACAAAATAAATCAAAAATAAATCAAAAATAAAAATAAGTGGAAAAGGCGAGACTGCGCGAGCACACAGGAGCAAAGACAAGCAGCGCAGCTTGATGCGTAGTAAAAAAAATAATAAATAGACAACTGGTCGACCTCATTAAAATAAAAATCCAAAAGATTAGATAGACAAACAAACAAACACATAAATGTGGAGAGAAGGGCAGTGCGCGCAGGAACAAAGGTGAACAGAGACAGACCTGAATCCTTATCTTTACAAGGTCGACCTCAGAAATTTTTTCAGTTTGTCTCGGTGACGGATAATGGAAGGAAGGGCAGGCAACTGGTCGAATTCATTTAAATAAACAAATAAAAAATAAGATAAACTCTCAGGAATAGATAAATAATAACAAAAAAATTGTAAAGTGGAGAAAGCGAGAGCGCGCGAATGCACTCAAGCAAACACAAACAGCACAGCACGATGCGTATTTTTTTTAATTGACAAAATAAATCAAAAATAAATCAAAAATAAAAATATGTGGAAAAGGCGAGAGTGCGCGAGCACACAGGAGCAAAGACAAGCAGCGCAGCTTGATGCGTAGTAAAAAAAATAATAAATAGACAACTGGTCGACCTCATTAGAAATAAAAACCCAAAACTTTAGATAGACAAACAAACAAACACATAAATGTGGAGAGAAGGTCAGTGCGCGCAGGAGCAAAGGTAAACAGCAGACAGACCTGAATCCTTATCTTTACAAGGTCGACCTCAGAACTTTGCTCAGTTTGTCTCGGTGACGGATAATGGAAGGAAGGGCAGGCCACTGGTCGACTTCATTTAAATAAACAAATAAAAATAAGATAAACACTCAGGAATAGATAAATAATAACAAAAAAAATTGTAAAGTGGAGAAAGCGAGAGCGCGCGAATGCACTCAAGCAAACACAAACAGCACAGCACGATGCGTATATTTTTTTAAAATTGACAAAATAAATCAAAAATAAATCAAAAATAAATATAAGTGGAAAAAGCGAGAGTGCGCGAGCACAGAGGAGCAAAGACAAGCAGCGCAGCTTGATGCGTAGTAAAAAAAAATAATAAATAGACAACTGGTCGACCTCATTAGAAATAAAAACCCAAAAGATTAGATAGACATACAAACAAACACATAAATGTGGGGAGAAGGGCAGTGCGCGCAGGAGCAAAGGTAAACAGCAGACAGACCTGAATCCTTATCTTTACAAGGTCGACCTCAGAACTTTTTTCAGTTTGTCTAGGTGACGGATAATGGAAGGAAGGGCAGGCAACTGGTCGACTTCATTTAAATAAACAAATGAAAAATAAGATAAACTCTCAGGAATAGATAAATAATAACAAAAAAATTGTAAAGTGGAGAAAGCGAGATCGCGCGAATGCACTCAAGCAAACACAAACAGCACAGCACGATGCGTATTTTTTTTTAAATTGACAAAATAAATCAAAAATAAATCAAAAATAAAAATAAGTGGAAAATGCGAGAGTGCGCGAGCATACAAGAGCAAAGACAAGCAGCGCAGCTTGATGCGTAGTAACAAAAATAATAAATAGACAACTGGTCGACCTCATTAGAAATAAAAACCCAAAAGATTAGATAGTCAAACAAACAAACACATAAATGTGGAGAGAAGGGCAGTGCGCGCAGGAGCAAAGGTAAACAGCAGACAGACCTGAATCCTTATCTTTACAAGGTCGACCTCAGAAATTTGTTCAGTTTGTCTCGGTGACGGATAATGGAAGGAAGGCAGGCAACTGGTCGACTTCATTTAAATAAACAAATAAAAAATAAGATAAACTCTCAGGAATAGAGAAATAATAACAAAAAAATTGTAAAGTGGAGAAAGCGAGAGCGCGCGAATGCACTCAAGCAAACACAAACAGCACAGCACGATGCGTATTTTTTTTTAAATTGACAAAATAAATCAAAAATAAATCAAAAATAAAAATAATTGGAAAAGTCGAGAGTGCGCGAGCACACAGGAGCAAAGACAAGCAGCGCAGCTTGATGCGTAGTAAAAAAAATAATAAATAGACAACTGGTCGACCTCATTAGAAATACAAACCCAAAAGGTTAGATAGACAAACAAACAAACACATAAATGTGGGGAGAAGGGCAGTGCGCGCAGGAGCAAAGGTAAAGAGCACACAGACCTGAATCCTTATCTTTACAAGGTCGACCTCAGAACTTTGTTCACTTTGTCTCGGTGACGGATAATGGAAGGAAGGGCAGTCAACTGGTCGAATTCATTTAAATAAACAAATAAAAAATAAGATAAACTCTCAGGTATAGATAAATAATAACAAAAAAATTGTAAAGTGGAGAAAGCGAGAGCGCGCGAATGCACTCAAGCAAACACAAACAGCACAGCACGATGCGTATTTTTTTTAAAATTGACAAAATAAATCAAAAATAAATCAAAAATAAAAATAAGTGGAAAAGGCGAGAGTGCGCGAGCACACAGGATCAAAGACAAGCAGCGCAGCTTGATGCGTAGTAAAAAAAATAATAAATAGACAACTGGTCGACCTCATTAGAAATAAAAACCCAAAAGATTAGATAGACAAACAAACAAACACATAAATGTGGAGAGAAGGGCAGTGCGCGCAGGAGCAAAGGTAAACAGCAGACAGACCTGAATCCTTATCTTTACAAGGTCGACCTCAGAACTTTGTTCAGTTTGTCTCGGTGACGGATAATGGAAGGAAGGGCAGGCAACTGGTCGACTTCATTTAAATAAACAAATGAAAAATAAGATAAACTCTCAGGAATAGATAAATAATAACAAAAAAATTGTAAAGTGGAGAAAGCGAAAGCGCGCGAATGCACTCAAGCAAACACAAACAGCACAGCACGATGCGTATTTTTTTTTAAATTGACAAAATAAATCAAAAATAAATCAAAAATAAAAATAAGTGGAAAAGGCGAGAGTGCGCGAGCACACAGGAGCAAAGACAAGCAGCGCAGCTTGATGCGTAGTAAAAAAAAATAATAAATAGACAACTGGTCGACCTCATTAGAAATAAAAACCCAAAAGATTAGATAAACAAACAAACAAACACATAAATGTGGAGAGAAGGGCAGTGCGCGCAGGAGCAAAGGTAAACAGCAGACAGACCTGAATCCTTATCTTTACAAGGTCGACCTCAGAACTTTGTTCAGTTTGTCTCGGTGACGGATAATGGAAGGAAGGGCAGGCAACTGGTCGACTTCATTTAAATAAACAAATAAAAAATAAGATAAACTCTCAGGAATAGATAAATAATAACAAAAAAATTGTAAAGTGGAGAAAGCGAGAGCGCGCGAATGCACTCAAGCAAACACAAACAGCACAGCACGATGCGTATTTATTTTTAAATTGACAAAATAAATCAAAAATAAATCAAAAATAAAAATAAGTGGAAAAGGCGAGAGTGCGCGAGCACACAGGAGCAAAGACAAGCAGCGCAGCTTGATGCGTAGTAAAAAAAATAATAAATAGACAACTGGTCGACCTCATTAGAAATAAAAACCCAAAAGATTAGATAGACAAACAAACAAACACATCAATGTGGAGAGAAGGGCAGTGCGCGCAGGAGCAAAGGTAAACAGCAGACAGACCTGAATCCTTATCTTTACAAGGTCGACCTCAGAACTTTGTTCAGTTTGTCTCGGTGACGGATAATGGAAGGAAGGGCAGGCAACTGGTCGACTTGATTTAAATAAACAAATAAAAAATAAGATAAACTCTCAGGAATAGATAAATAATAACAAAAAAATTGTAATGTGGAGAAAGCGAGAGCGCGCGAATGCACTCAAGCAAACACAAACAGCACAGCACGATGCGTATTTTTTTTAAATTGACAAAATAAATCAAAAATAAATCAAAAACAAAAATAAGTGGAAAAGGCGAGAGTGCGCGAGCACACAGGAGCAAAGACAAGCAGCGCAGCTTGATGCGTAGTAAAAAAAATAATAAATAGACAACTGGTCGACCTCATTAGAAATAAAAACCCAAAAGATTTGATAGACAAACAAACAAACACATAAATGTGGAGAGAAGGGCAGTGCGCGCAGGAGCAAAGGTAAACAGCAGACAGACCTGAATCCTTATCTTTACAAGGTCGACCACAGAACTTTGTTCAGTTTGTTTCGGTGACGGATAATGGAAGGAAGGGCAGGCAACTGGTCGACTTCATTTAAATAAACAAATAAAAAATAAGATAAACTCTCAGGAATAGATAAATAATAACAAAAAAATTGTAAAGTGGAGAAAGCGAGAGCGCGCGAATGCACTCAAGCAAACACAAACAGCACAGCACGATGCGTATTGTTTTTTAAAATTGACAAAATAAATCAAAAATAAAAATAAGTGGAAAAGGCGAGAGTGCGCGAGCACACAGGAGCAAAGACAAGCAGCGCAGCTTGATGCGTAGTAAAAAAAATAATAAATAGACAACTGGTCGACCTCATTAGAAATAAAACCCAAAAGATTAGATAAACAAACAAACACATAAATTTGGAGAGAAGGGCAGTGCGCGCAGGAGCAAAGGTAAACAGCACACAGACCTGAATCCTTATCTTTACAAGGTCGACCTCAGAACTTTGTTCAGTTTGTCTCGGTGACGGATAATGGAAGGAAGGGCAGGCAACTGGTCGACTTCATTTAAATAAACAAATAAAAAATAAGATAAACTCTCAGGAATAGATAAAAAATAACAAAAAAATTGTAAAGTGGAGAAAGCGAGAGCGCGCGAATGCACTCAAGCAAACACAAACAGCACAGCACGACGCATATTTTTTTTTAAATTGACAAAATAAATCAAAAATAAATCAAAAATAAAAATAAGTGGAAAATGCGAGAGTGCGCGAGCACACAGGAGCAAAGACAAGCAGCGCAGCTTGATGCGTAGTAAAAAAAATAATAAATAGACAACTGGTCGACCTCATTAGAAATAAAAACCCAAAAGATTAGATAGACAAACAAACAAACACATAATGTGGAGAGAAGGGCAGTGCGCGCAGGAGCAAAGGTAAACAGCAGACAGACCTGAATCCTTATCTTTACAAGGTCGACCTCAGAACTTTGTTCAGTTTGTCTCGGTGACGGATAATGGAAGGAAGGGCAGGCAACAGGTCGACTTCATTTAAATAAACAAATGAAAAAATAAGATAAACTCTCAGGAATAGATAAATAATAACAAAAAAATTGTAAAGTGGAGAAAGCGAGAGCGCGCGAATGCACTCAAGCAAACACAACAGCACAGCACGATGCGTATTTTTTTTAATTGACAAAATAAATCAAAAATAAATCAAAAATAAAAATAAGTGGAAAAGGCGAGAGTGCGCGTGCACACAGGAGCAAAGACAAGCAGCGCAGCATGATGTGTAGTAAAAAAAAATAATAAATAGACAACTGGTCGACCTCATTAGAAATAAAAACCCAAAAGATTAGATAGACAAACAAACAAACACATAAATGTGGAGAGAAGGGCAGTGCGCGCAGGAGCAAAGGTAAACAGCAGACAGACCTGAATCCTTATCTTTACAAGGTCGACCTCAGAACTTTGTTCAGTTTGTCTCGGTGACGGATAATGGAAGGAAGGGCAGGCAACTGGTCGACTTCATTTAAATAAACAAATAAAAAATAAGATAAACTCTCAGGAATAGATAAATAATAACAAAAAAATTGTAAAGTGGAGAAAGCGAGAGCGCGAGAATGCACTCAAGCAAACACAAACAGCACAGCAGGATGCGTTTTTTTTTAAAATTGACAAAATAAATCAAAATAAATCAAAAATAAAAATAAGTGGAAATTGCGAGAGTGCGCGAGCACACAGGTGCAAAGACAAGCAGCGCAGCGTGATGCGTAGTAAAAAAAATAATAAATAGGCAACTGTCGACCTCATTAGAAATAAAAACCCAAAAGATTAGATAGACAAACAAACAAACACATAAATGTGGAGAGAAGGGCAGTGCGCGCAGGAGCAAAGGGAAACAGCAGACAGACCTGAATCCTTATCTTTACAAGGTCGACCTCAGAACTTTGTTCAGTTTGTCTCGGTGACGGATAATGGAAGGAAGGGCAGGCAACTGGTCGACTTCATTTAATAAACAAATAAAAAATAGATAAACTCTCAGGAATAGATAAATAATAAAAAAAAATTGTAAAGTGGAGAAAGCGAGAGCGCGCGAATGCACTCAAGCGAACACAAACAGCACAGCACGATGCGTATTTTTTTTTAAATTGACAAAGTAATTCAAAAATAAAAATAAGTGGAAAAGGCGAGAGTGCGCGAGCACACAGGATCAAAGACAAGCAGCGCAGCTTGATGCGTAGTAAAAAAAATAATAAATAGACAACTGGTCGACCTCATTAGAAATAAAAACCCAAAAGATTAGATAGACAAACAAACAAACACATAAATGTGGAGAGAAGGGCAGTGCGCGCAGGAGCAAAGGTAAACAGCAGACAGACCTGAATCCTTATCTTTACAAGGTCGACCTCAGAACTTTGTTCAGTTTGTCTCGGTGACGGATAATGGAAGGAAGGGCAGGCAACTGGTCGACTTCATTTAAATAACAAATGAAAAATAAGATAAACTCTCAGGAATAGATAAATAATAAAAAAAAATTGTAAAGTGGAGAAAGTGAGAGCGCGCGAATGCACTCAAGCAAACACAAACAGCACAGCACGATGCGTATTTTTTTTTAAATTGACAAAATAAATCAAAAAAAAACCAAAATAAAAATAAGTGGAAAAGGCGAGAGTGCGTGAGCACACAGGAGCAAAGACAAGCAGCGCAGCTTGATGCGTAGTAAAAAAAATAATAAATAGACAACTGGTCGACTCATTAGAAATAAAAACCCAAAAGATTAGATAGACAAACAACCAACCATAAATGTGGAGAGAAGGGCAGTGCGCGCAGGAGAAAGGTAAACAGCAGACAGACCTGAATCCTTATCTTTACAAGGTCGACCTCAGAACTTTGTTCAGTTTGTCTCGGTGACGGATAATGGAAGGAAGGGCAGGCAACTGGTCGACTTCATTTAAATAAACAAATAAAAAATAAGATAAACTCTCAGGAATAGATAAATAATAACAAAAAAATTGTAAAGTGGAGAAAGCGAGAGCGCGCGAATGCACTCAAGCAAACACAAACAGCACAGCACGATGCGTATTTTTTTTTTAAATTGACAAAATAAATCAAAAATAAATCAAAAATAAAAATAAGTGGAAAATGCGAGAGTGCGCGAGCATACAAGAGCAAAGACAAGCAGCGCAGCTTGATGCGTAGTAACAAAAATAATAAATAGACAACTGGTCGACCTCATTAGAAATAAAAACCCAAAAGATTAGATAGTCAAACAAACAAACACATAAATGTGGAGAGAAGGGCAGTGCGCGCAGGAGCAAAGGTAAACAGCAGACAGACCTGAATCCTTATCTTTACAAGGTCGACCTCAGAACTTTGTTCAGTTTGTCTCGGTGACGGATAATGGAAGGAAGGCAGGCAACTGGTCGACTTCATTTACATTAACAAATAAAAAATAAGATAAACTCTCAGGAATAGATAAATAATAACAAAAAAATTGTAAAGTGGAGAAAGCGAGAGCGCGCGAATGCACTCAAGCAAACACAAACAGCACAGCACGATGCGTATTTTTTTTTAAATTGACAAAATAAATCAAAAATAAATCAAAAATAAAAATAAGGGGAAAAGTCGAGAGTGCGCGAGCACACAGGAGCAAAGACAAGCAGCGCAGCTTGATGCGTAGTAAAAAAAATAATAAATAGACAACTGGTCGACCTCATTAGAAATACAAACCCAAAAGGTTAGATAGACAAACAAACAAACACATAAATGTGGGGAGAAGGGCAGTGCGCGCAGGAGCAAAGGTAAAGAGCACACAGACCTGAATCCTTACCTTTACAAGGTCGACCTCAGAACTTTGTTCAGTTTGTCTCGGTGACGGATAATGGAAGGAAGGGCAGGCAACTGGTCGAATTCATTTAAATAAACAAATAAAAAATAAGATAAACTCTCAGGAATAGATAAATAATAACAAAAAAATTGTAAAGTGGAGAAAGCGAGAGCGCGCGAATGCACTCAAGCAAACACAAACAGCACAGCACGGTGCGTATTTTTTTAAAATTGACAAAATAAATCAAAAATAAATCAAAAATAAAAATAAGTGGAAAAGGCGAGAGTGCGCGAGCACACAGGATCAAAGACAAGCAGCGCAGCTTGATGCGTAGTAAAAAAAATAATAAATAGACAACTGGTCGACCTCATTAGAAATAAAAAACCCAAAAGATTAGATAGACAAACAAACAAACACATAAATGTGGAGAGAAGGGCAGTGCGCGCAGGAGCAAAGGTAAACAGCAGACAGACCTGAATCCTTATCTTTACAAGGTCGACCTCAGAACTTTGTTCAGTTTGTCTCGGTGACGGATAATGGAAGGAAGGGCAGGCAACTGGTCGACTTCATTTAAATAAACAAATAAAAAATAAGATAAACTCTCAGGAATAGATAAATAATAACAAAAAAATTGTAAAGTGCAGAAAGCGAGAGCGCGCGAATGGACTCAAGCAAACACAAACAGCACAGCACGATGCGTATTTATTTTTAAATTGACAAAATAAATCAAAAATAAATCAAAAATAAAATTAAGTGGAAAAGGCGAGAGTGCGCGAGCACACAGGAGCAAAGACAAGCAGCGCAGCTTGATGCGTAGTCAAAAAAATATAAATAGACAACTGGTCGACTCATTAGAAATAAAAACCCAAAAGATTAGATAGACAAACAAACACATAAATGTGGAGAGAAGGGCAGTGCGCGCAGGAGCAAAGGTAAACAGCAGACAGACCTGAACCGTATCTTACAAGGTCGACCTCAGAACTTTGTTCAGTTTGTCTCGTGACGGATAATGGAAGGAAGGGCAGGCAACTGGTCGACTTCATTTAAATA
Organism: Perognathus longimembris pacificus; assembly: GCF_023159225.1. NCBI lineage: Eukaryota > Metazoa > Chordata > Mammalia > Rodentia > Heteromyidae > Perognathus > Perognathus longimembris. Next base: position 89,552 of record NW_025959883.1, on the reverse strand, counting down.
AACAAATAAAAAATAAGATAAACTCTCAGGAATAGATAAATAATAACAAAAAAATTGTAAAGTGGAGAAAGCGAGAGCGCGCGAATGCACTCAAGCAAACACAAACAGCACAGCACGATGCGTATTTATTTTAAATTGACAAAATAAATCAAAAATAAATCAAAAATAAAAATAAGTGGAAAAGGCGAGAGTGCGCGAGCACACAGGAGCAAAGACAGGCAGCGCAGCTTGATGCGTAGTAAAAAAAATAATAAATAGACAACTGGTCGACCTCATTAGAAATAAAAACCCAAAAGATTAGATAGACAAACAAACAACACATCAATGTGGAGAGAAGGGCAGTGCGCGCAGGAGCAAAGGTAAACAGCAGACAGACCTGAATCCTTATCTTTACAAGGTCGACCTCAGAACTTTGTTCAGTTTGTCTCGGTGACGGATAATGGAAGGAAGGGCAGGCAACTGGTCGACTTCATTTAAATAAACAAATAAAAAATAAGATAAACTCTCAGGAATAGATAAATAATAACAAAAAAAATTGTAATGTGGAGAAAGCGAGAGCGCGCGAATGCACTCAAGCAAACACAAACAGCACAGCAGGATGCGTATTTTTTTTAAATTGACAAAATAAATCAAAAATAAATCAAAAATAAAAATAAGTGAAAAGGCGAGAGTGCGCGAGCACACAGGAGCAAAGACCAAGCAGCGCAGCTTGATGCGTAGTAAAAAAAAAAATAAATAGACAACTGGTCGACCTCATTAGAAATAAAAACCCAAAAGATTAGATAGACAAACAAACACATAAATGTGGAGAGAAGGGCAGTGCGCGCAGGAGCAAAGGTAAACAGCAGACAGACCTGAATCCTTATCTTTACAAGGTCGACCTCAGAACTTTGTTCAGTTTGTCTCGGTGACGGATAATGGAAGGAAGGGCAGGCAACTGGTCGACTTCATTTAAATAAACAAATAAAAAATAAGATAAACTCTCAGGAATAGATAAATAATAACAAAAAATTGTAAAGTGGAGAAAGCGAGAGCGCGCGAATGCACTCAAGAAAACACAAACAGCACAGCACGATGCGTATTTTTTTTTAATTGACAAAATAAATCAAAAATAAAAATAAGTGGAAAAGGCGAGAGTGCGCGAGCACACAGGAGCAAAGACAAGCAGCGCAGCTTGATGCGTAGTAAAAATAATAATAAATAGACAACTGGTCGACCTCATTAGAAATAAAAACCCAAAAGATTAGATAGACAAACAAACAAACACATAAATGTGGAGAGAAGGGCAGTGCGCGCAGGAGCAAAGGTAAACA
>NW_025959883.1:51100-87739 GCF_023159225.1 Perognathus longimembris pacificus | reverse complement strand
GGATAATGGAAGGAAGGGCAGGCAACTGGTCGACTTCATTTAAATAAACAAATAAAAAATAAGATAAACTCTCAGGAATAGATAAATAATAACAAAAAAATTGTAAAGTGGAGAAAGCGAGAGCGCGCGAATGCACTCAAGCAAACACAAACAGCACAGCACGATGCGTATTTTTTTTTTAAATTGACAAAATAAATCAAAAATAAATCAAAAATAAAAATAAGTGGAAAAGGCGAGATTGCGTGAGCACACAGGAGCAAAGACAAGCAGCGCAGCTTGACGCGTAGTAAAAAAAATAATAAATAGACAACTGGTCGACCTCATTAGAAATAAAAACCCAAAAGATTAGATAGACAAACCAACAAACACATAAATGTGGAGAGAAGGGCAGTGCGGGCAGGAGCAAAGGTAAACAGCAGACAGACCTGAATCCTTATCTTTACAAGGTCGACCTCAGAACTTTGTTCAGTTTTTCTCGGTGACGGATAATGGAAGGAAGGGCAGGCAAGCTGGTCGACTTCATTTAAATAAAACAAATAAAAAATAACATAAATTCTCAGGAATAGATAAATAATAACAAAAAAATTGTAAAGTGGAGAAAGCGAGAGCGCGCGAATGCACTCAAGCAAACACAAACAGCACAGCACGATGCGTATTTTTTAAAAAATTGACAAAATAAATCAAAAATAAATCAAAAATAAAAATAAGTGGAAAATGCGAGAGTGCGCGAGCACACAGGAGCAAAGACAAGCAGCCCAGCTTGATGCGTAGTAAAAAAAACAATAAATAGACAACTGGTCGACCTCACTAGAAATAAAAACCCAAAAGATTAGATAGACAAACAAACAAACACATAAATGTGGAGAGAAGGGCAGTGCGCGCAGGAGCAAAGGTAAACAGCAGACAGACCCTGAATCCTTATCTTTACAAGGTCGACCTCAGAACTTTGTTCAGTTTGTCTCGGTGACGGATAATGGAAGGAAGGGCAGGCAACTGGTCGACTTCATTTAAATAAACAAATAAAAAATAAGATAAACTCTCAGGAATAGATAAATAATAACAAAAAAATTGTAAAGTGCAGAAAGCGAGAGCGCGCGAATGCACTCAAGCAAACACAAACAGGACAGCACGATGCGTATTTTTTTTAAATTGACAAAATAAATCAAAAATAACAATAAGTGAAAAAGGCGAGAGTGCGCGAGCACACAGGAGCAAAGACAAGCAGCGCAGCTTGATGCGTAGTAAAAAAAATAATAAATAGACAACTGGTCGACCTCATTAGAAATAAAAACCCAAAAGATTAGATAGACAAACAAACAAACACATAAATGTGGAGAGAAGGGCAGTGCGCGCAGGAGCAAAGGTAAACAGCAGACAGACCTGAATCCTTATCTTTACAAGGTCGACCTCAGAACTTTGTTCAGTTTGTCTCGGTGACGGATAATGGAAGGAAGGGCAGGCAACTGGTCGACTTCATTTAAATAAACAAATAAAAAATAAGATAAACTCTCAGGAATAGATAAATAATAACAAAAAAATTGTAAAGTGGAGAAAGTGAGAGCGCGCGAATGCACTCAAGCAAACACAAACAGCACAGCACGATGCGTATATTTTTTTTTAAATTGACAAAATAAATCAAAAATAAATCAAAAATAAAAATAAGTGGAAAAGGGCTGGGGATATAGCCTAGTGGCAAGAGTGCCTGCCTCGGATACACGAGGCCCTAGGTTCGATTCCCCAGCACCACATATACAGAAAACGGCCAGAAGCGGCGCTGTGTCTCAAGTGGCAGAGTGCTAGCCTTGAGCGGGAAGAACCCAGGGACGGTGCTCCGGCCCTGAGTCCAAGGCCCAGGACTGGCCAAAAAAAAAAAAAAAAAAAAAAAAAAATAAGTGGAAAAGGCGAGAGTGCGCGAGCACACAGGAGCAAAGACAAGCAGCGCAGCTTGATGCGTAGTAAAAAAAAATAATAAATAGACAACTGGTCGACCTCATTAGAAATAAAAACCCAAAAGATTAGATAGACAAACAAACAAACACATAAATGTGGAGAGAAGGGCAGTGCGCGCAGGAGCAAAGGTAAACAGCAGACAGACCTGAATCCTTATCTTTACAAGGTCGACCTCAGGAACTTTGTTCAGTTTGTCTCGGTGAGGGATAATGGAAGGAAGGGCAGGCAACTGGTCGACTTCATTTAAATAAACAAATAAAAAATAAGATAAACTCTCAGGAATAGATAAATAATAACAAAAAAATTGTAAAGTGGAGAAAGCGGAGAGCGCGCGAATGCACTCAAGCAAACACAACAGCACAGCACGATGCGTATTTTTTTAAATTGACAAAATAAATCAAAAATAAATCAAAAATAAAATAAGTGGAAAAGGCGAGAGTGTGCGAGCACACAGGAGCAAAGACAAGCAGCGCAGCTTGATGCGTAGTAAAAAAAAAATAAATAGACAACTGGTCGACCTCATTAGAAATAAAACCCAAAAGATTAGATAGACAAACAAACAAACACATAAATGTGGAGAGATGGGCAGTGTGCGCAGGAGCAAAGGTAAACAGCAGACAGACCTGAATCCTTATCTTTACAAGGTCGACCTCAGAACTTTGTTCAGTTTGACTCGGTGACGGATAATGGAAGGAAGGGCAGGCAACTGGTCGACTTCATTTAAATAAACAAATAAAAAATAAGATAAAGTCTCAGGAATAGATAAATGATAACAAAAAAATTGTAAAGTGGAGAAAGCGAGAGCACGCGAATGCACTCAAGCAAACACAAACAGCACAGCACGATGCGTATTTTTTTATATTGACAAAATAAATCAAAAATAAATCAAAAATAACAATATGTGGAAAAGGCGAGAGTGCGCGAGCACACAGGAGCAAAGACAAGCAGCGCAGCTTGATGCGTAGTAAAAAAAATAATAAATAGACAACTGGTAGACCTCATTAGAAATAAAAACCCAAAAGATTCGATAGACAAACAAACAAACACATAAATGTGGAGAGAAGGGCAGTGCGCGCAGGAGCAAAGGTAAACAGCAGACAGACCTGAATCCTTATCTTTACAAGGTCGACCTCAGAACTTTGTTCAGTTTGTCTCGGTGACGGATAATGGAAGGAAGGGCAGGCAACTGGTCGACTTCATTTAAATAAACAAATAAAAAATAATATAAACTCTCAGGAATAGATAAATAATAACAAAAAAATTGTAAAGTGGAGAAAGCGAGAGCACGCGAGTGCACTCAAGCAAACACAAACAGCACAGCACGATGCGTATTTTTTTAAAAAATGGACGAAAATAAATCAAAAATAAATCAAAAATAAAAATAAGTGGAAAAGGCGAGAGTGCGCGAGCACACTGGAGCAAAGATAAGCAGCGCAGCTTGATGCGTAGTAAAAAAAATAATAAATAGACAACTGGTCGACCTCATTAGAAATAAAAACCCAAAAGATTAGATAGACAAACAAACAAACACATAAATGTGGAGAGAAGGGCAGTGAGCGCAGGAGCAAATGTAAACAGCAGACAGACCTGAATCCTTATCTTTACAAGGTTGACCTCAGAACTTTGTTCAGTTTGTCTCGGTGACGGATAATGGAAGGAAGGGCAGGCAACTGGTCGACTTCATTTAAATAAACAAATAAAAAATAAGATAAACTCTCAGGAATAGATAAATAATAACCCAAAAAATTGTAAAGTGGAGAAAGCGAGAGCGCGCAAATGCACTCAAGCAAACACAAACAGCACAGCACGATGCGTATTTTTTTTTAAAAAATTGACAAAATAAATCAAAAATAAATCAAAAATAAAAATAACTGGAAAAAGCAAGAGTGCGCGAGCACACAGAGCAAAGACAAGCAGCGCAGCTTGATGCGTAGTAAAAAAAAATAATAAATAGACAACTGGTCGACCTCATTAGAAATAAAAACCCAAAAGATTGGATAGACAAACAAACAAACACATAAATGTGGAGAGAAGGGCAGTGCGCGCAGGAGCAAAGGTAAACAGCAGACAGACCTGAATCCTTATCTTTACAAGGTCGACCTCAGAACTTTGTTCAGTTTGTCTCGGTGACGGATAATGGAAGGAAGGGCAGGCAACTGGTCGACGTCATTTAAATAAACAAATAAAAAATAAGATAAACTCTCAGGAATAGTTAAATAATAACAAAAAAATTGTAAAGTGGAGAAAGCGAGAGCGCGCGAATGCACTCAAGCAAACACAAACAGCACAGCACGATGCGTATTTTTTTTTAAAATGACAAAATAAATCAAAAATAAATCAAAAATAAAAATAAGTGGAAAAGGCGAGAGTGCGCGAGCACACAGGAGCAAATGTAAGCAGCACAGCTTGATGCGTAGTAAAAAAAATAATAAATAGACAACTGGTCGACCTCATTAGAAATAAAAACCCAAAAGATTAGATAGACAAACAAACAAACACATAAATGTGGAGAGAAGGGCAGTGAGCGCAGGAGCAAATGTAAACAGCAGACAGACCTGAATCCTTATCTTTACAAGGTTGACCTCAGAACTTTGTTCAGTTTGTCTCAGTGACGGATAATGGAAGGAAGGGCAGGCAACTGGTCGACTTCATTTAAATAACCAAAAAAAAAATAAGATAAACTCTCAGGAATTGATAAATAATAACAAAAAAATTGTAAAGTGGAGAAAGCGAGAGCGCGCGAATGCACTCAAGCAAACACAAACAGCACAGCACGATGCGTATTTTTTTAAAAAATTGACAAAATAAATCAAAAATAAATCAAAAATAAAAATAACTGGAAAAGGCGAGAGTGCGGGAGCACACAGGAGCAAAGACAAGCAGCGCAGCTTGATGCGTAGTAAAAAAAAATAATAAATAGACAACTGGTCGACCTCATTAGAAATAAAAACCCAAAAGATTGGATAGACAAACAAACAAACACATAAATGTGGAGAGAAGGGCAGTGCGCGCAGGAGCAAAGGTAAACAGCAGACAGACCTGAATCCTTATCTTTTACAAGGTCGACCTCAGAACTTTGTTCAGTTTGTCCTCGGTGACGGATAATGGAAGGAAGGGCAGGCAACTGGTCGACTTCATTTAAATAAACAAATAAAAAATAAGATAAACTCTCAGGAATAGATAAATAATAACAAAAAAAATTGTAAAGTGGAGAAAGCGAGAGCGCGCGAATGCACTCAAGCAAACACAAACAGCACAGCACGATGCGTATTTTTTTTAAAAATTGACAAAATAAATCAAAAATAAATCAAAAATAAAAATAAGTGGAAAAGGGGAGAGTGCGCGAGCACACAGGAGCAAAGACAAGCAGCGCAGCTTGATGCGAGGTAAAAAAAATAATAAATAGACAACTGGTCGACCTCATTAGAAATAAAAACCCAAAAGATTAGATAGACAAACAAACAAACACATAAATGTGGAGAGAAGGCAGTGCGCGCAGGAGCAAAGGTAAACAGCAGACAGACCTGAATCCTTATCTTTACAAGGTCGAACTCAGAAATTTGTTCAGTTTGTCTCGGTGAGGGATAATGGAAGGAAGGGCAGGCAACTGGTCGACCTCATTTAAATAAACAAATAAAAAATAAGATAAACTCTCAGGAATAGATAAATAATAACAAAAAAATTGTAAAGTGGAGAAAGCGAGAGCGCGCGAATGCACTCAAGCAAACACAAACAGCACAGCACGATGCGTATTTTTTTTTAAATTGACAAAATAAATCAAAAATAAAAATAAGTGGAAAAGGCGAGAGTGCGCGAGCACACAGGAGCAAAGACAAGCAGCGCAGCTTGACGCGTAGTAAAAAAAAATAATAAATAGACAACTGGTCGACCTCAGTAGAAATAAAAACCCAAAAGATTAGATAGACAAACCAACAAACACATAAATGTGGAGAGAAGGGCAGTGCGGGCAGGAGCAAAGGTAAACAGCAGACAGACCTGAATCCTTATCTTTACAAGGTCGACCTCAGAGCTTTGTTCAGTTTTTCTCGGTGACGGATAATGGAAGGAAGGGCAGGCAACTGGTCGACTTCATTTAAATAAACAAATAAAAAATAATATAAACTCTCAGGAATAGATAAATTATAACAAAAAAATTGTAAAGTGGAGAAAGCGAGAGCGCGCGAATGCACTCAAGCAAACACAAACAGCACAGCACGATGCGTATTTTTTTAAAAAATTGACAAAATAAATCAAAAATAAATCAAAAATAAATATAAGTGGAAAAGGCGAGAGGTGCGCGAGCACACAGGAGCAAATGTGAGCAGCGCAGCTTGATGCGTAGTAAAAAAAATAATAAATAGACAACTGGTCGACCTCATTAGAAATAAAACCCAAAAGATTAGATAGACAAACAAACAAACACATAAATGTGGAGAGAAGGGCAGTGAGCGCAGGAGCAAATGTAAACAGCAGACAGACCTGAATCCTTATCTTTACAAGGTTGACCTCAGAACTTTGTTCAGTTTGTCTCAGTGACGGATAATGGAAGGAAGGGCAGGCAACTGGTCGACTTCATTTAAATAACCAAAAAAAAAATAAGATAAACTCTCAGGAATTGATAAATAATAACAAAAAAATTGTAAAGTGGAGAAAGCGAGAGCGCGCGAATGCACTCAAGCAAACACAAACAGCACAGCACGATGCGTATTTTTTTAAAAAAATTGACAAAATAAATCAAAAATAAAAATAACTGGAAAAGGCGAGAGTGCGCGAGCACACAGGAGCAAAGACAAGCAGCGCAGCTTGATGCGTAGTAAAAAAAAATAATAAATAGACAACTGGTCGACCTCATTAGAAATAAAAACCCAAAAGATTGGATAGACAAACAAACAAACACATAAATGTGGAGAGAAGGGCAGTGCGCGCAGGAGCAAAGGTAAACAGCAGACAGACCTGAATCCTTATCTTTACAAGGTCGACCTCAGAACTTTGTTCAGTTTGTCTCGGTGACGGATAATGGAAGGAAGGGCAGGCAACTGGTCGACTTCATTTAAATAAACAAATAAAAAATAAGATAAACTCTCAGGAATAGATAAATAATAACAAAAAAATTGTAAAGTGGAGAAACGAGAGCGCGCGAATGCACTCAAGCAAACACAAACAGCACAGCACGATGCGTATTTTTTTTTTAAAAATTGACAAAATAAATCAAAAATAAATCAAAAATAAAAATAAGTGGAAAAGGCGAGAGTGCGCGAGCACACAGCAGCAAAGACAAGCAGCGCAGCTTGATGCTTAGTAAAAAAAAATAGTAAATAGACAACTGGTCGACCTCATTAGAAATAAAAACCCAAAAGATTAGATAGACAAACAAACAAACACATAAATGTGGAGAGAATGGCAGTGCGCGCAGGAGCAAAGGTAATCAGCAGACAGACCTGAATCCTTATCTTTACAAGGTCGACCTCAGAACTTTGTTCAGTTTGTCTCGGTGACGGATAATGGAAGGAAGGGCAGGCAACTGGTCGACTTCATTTAAATAAACAAATAAAAAATAAGATAAACTCTCAGGAATAGATAAATAATAACAAAAAAATTGTAAAGTGGAGAAAGCGAGAGCGCGCGAATGCACTCAAGCAAACACAAACAGCACAGCACGATGCGTATTTTTTTTAAAAATTGACAAAATAAATCAAAAATAAATCAAAAATAAAAATAAGTGGAAAAGGGAGAGTGCGCGAGCACACAGGAGCAAAGACAAGCAGCGCAGCTTGATGCGTAGTAAAAAAAATAATAAATAGACAACTGGTCGACCTCATTAGAAATAAAAACCCAAAAGATTAGATAGACAAACAAACAAACACATAAATGTGGAGAGAAGGGCAGTGCGCGCAGGAGCAAAGGTAAACAGCAGACAGACCTGAATCCTTATCTTTACAAGGTCGAACTCAGAAATTTGTTCAGTTTGTCTCGGTGAGGGATAATGGAAGGAAGGGCAGGCAACTGGTCGACCTCATTTAAATAAACAAATAAAAAATAAGATAAACTCTCAGGAATAGATAAATAATAACAAAAAAATTGTAAAGTGGAGAAAGCGAGAGCGCGCGAATGCACTCAAGCAAACACAAACAGCACAGCACGATGCGTATTTTTTTTTAAATTGACAAAATAAATCAAAAATAAAAATAGGTGGAAAAGGCGAGAGTGCGCGAGCACACAGGAGCAAAGACAAGGAGCGCAGCTTGATGCGTAGTAAAAAAAATAATAAATAGACAACCGGTCGACCTCATTAGAAATAAAAACCCAAAAGATTAGATAGACAAACAAACAAACACATAAATGTGGAGAGAAGGGCAGTGCGCGCAGGAGCAAAGGTAAACAGCAGACAGACCTGAATACTTATCTTTACAAGGTCGACCTCAGAACTTTGTTCAGTTTGTCTCGGTGACGGATAATGGAAGGAAGGGCAGGCAACTGGTCGACTTCATTTAAATAAACAAATAAAAAATAAGATAAACTCTCAGGAATAGATAAATAATAACAAAAAAATTGTAAAGTGGAGAAAGCGAGAGCGCGCGAATGCACTCAAGCAAACACAAACAGCACAGCACGATGCGTATTTTTTTTTAAATTGACAAAATAAATCAAAAATAAATCAAAAATAAAAATAAGTGGAAAAGGCGAGATTGCGTGAGCACACAGGAGCAAAGACAAGCAGCGCAGCTTGACGCGTAGTAAAAAAAAATAATAAATAGACAACTGGTCGACCTCATTAGAAATAAAAACCCAAAAGATTAGATAGACAACCCAACAAACACATAAATGTGGAGAGAAGGGCAGTGCGCGAAGGAGCAAAGGTAAACAGCAGACAGACCTGAATCCTTATCTTTACAAGGTCGACCTCAGAACTTTGTTCAGTTTGTCTCGGTGACGGATAATGGAAGGAAGGGCAGGCAACTGGTCGACTTCATTTAAATAAACAAATAAAAAATAAGATAAACTCTCAGGAATAGATAAATAATAACAAAAAAATTGTAAAGTGGAGAAAGCGAGAGCGCGCGAATGCACTCAAGCAAACACAAACAGCACAGCACGATGCGTATTTTTTTTTTAAATTGACAAAATAAATCAAAAATAAATCAAAAATAAAAATAAGTGGAAAAGGCGAGATTGCGTGAGCACACAGGAGCAAAGACAAGCAGCGCAGCTTGACGCGTAGTAAAAAAAAATAATAAATAGACAACTGGTCGACCTCAGTAGAAATAAAAACCCAAAAGATTAGATAGACAAACAAACAAACACATAAATGTGGAGAGAAGGGCAGTGAGCGCAGGAGCAAATGTAAACAGCAGACAGACCTGAATCCTTATCTTTACAAGGTTGACCTCAGAACTTTGTTCAGTTTGTCTCAGTGACGGATAATGGAAGGAAGGGCAGGCAACTGGTCGACTTCATTTAAATAACCAAAAAAAAAATAAGATAAACTCTCAGGAATTGATAAATAATAACAAAAAAATTGTAAAGTGGAGAAAGCGAGAGCGCGCGAATGCACTCAAGCAAACACAAACAGCACAGCACGATGCGTATTTTTTTAAAAAAATTGACAAAATAAATCAAAAATAAAAATAACTGGAAAAGGCGAGAGTGCGCGAGCACACAGGAGCAAAGACAAGCAGCGCAGCTTGATGCGTAGTAAAAAAAAATAATAAATAGACAACTGGTCGACCTCATTAGAAATAAAAACCCAAAAGATTGGATAGACAAACAAACAAACACATAAATGTGGAGAGAAGGGCAGTGCGCGCAGGAGCAAAGGTAAACAGCAGACAGACCTGAATCCTTATCTTTACAAGGTCGACCTCAGAACTTTGTTCAGTTTGTCTCGGTGACGGATAATGGAAGGAAGGGCAGGCAACTGGTCGACTTCATTTAAATAAACAAATAAAAAATAAGATAAACTCTCAGGAATAGATAAATAATAACAAAAAAATTGTAAAGTGGAGAAACGAGAGCGCGCGAATGCACTCAAGCAAACACAAACAGCACAGCACGATGCGTATTTTTTTTTAAAAATTGACAAAATAAATCAAAAATAAATCAAAAATAAAAATAAGTGGAAAAGGCGAGAGTGCGCGAGCACACAGCAGCAAAGACAAGCAGCGCAGCTTGATGCTTAGTAAAAAAAAATAGTAAATAGACAACTGGTCGACCTCATTAGAAATAAAAACCCAAAAGATTAGATAGACAAACAAACAAACACATAAATGTGGAGAGAATGGCAGTGCGCGCAGGAGCAAAGGTAAACAGCAGACAGACCTGAATCCTTATCTTTACAAGGTCGACCTCAGAACTTTGTTCAGTTTGTCTCGGTGACGGATAATGGAAGGAAGGGCAGGCAACTGGTCGACTTCATTTAAATAAACAAATAAAAAATAAGATAAACTCTCAGGAATAGATAAATAATAACAAAAAAATTGTAAAGTGGAGAAAGCGAGAGCGCGCGAATGCACTCAAGCAAACACAAACAGCACAGCACGATGCGTATTTTTTTTAAAAATTGACAAAATAAATCAAAAATAAATCAAAAATAAAAATAAGTGGAAAAGGGAGAGTGCGCGAGCACACAGGAGCAAAGACAAGCAGCGCAGCTTGATGCGTAGTAAAAAAAATAATAAATAGACAACTGGTCGACCTCATTAGAAATAAAAACCCAAAAGATTAGATAGACAAACAAACAAACACATAAATGTGGAGAGAAGGGCAGTGCGCGCAGGAGCAAAGGTAAACAGCAGACAGACCTGAATCCTTATCTTTACAAGGTCGAACTCAGAAATTTGTTCAGTTTGTCTCGGTGAGGGATAATGGAAGGAAGGGCAGGCAACTGGTCGACCTCATTTAAATAAACAAATAAAAAATAAGATAAACTCTCAGGAATAGATAAATAATAACAAAAAAATTGTAAAGTGGAGAAAGCGAGAGCGCGCGAATGCACTCAAGCAAACACAAACAGCACAGCACGATGCGTATTTTTTTTTAAATTGACAAAATAAATCAAAAATAAAAATAGGTGGAAAAGGCGAGAGTGCGCGAGCACACAGGAGCAAAGACAAGGAGCGCAGCTTGATGCGTAGTAAAAAAAATAATAAATAGACAACCGGTCGACCTCATTAGAAATAAAAACCCAAAAGATTAGATAGACAAACAAACAAACACATAAATGTGGAGAGAAGGGCAGTGCGCGCAGGAGCAAAGGTAAACAGCAGACAGACCTGAATACTTATCTTTACAAGGTCGACCTCAGAACTTTGTTCAGTTTGTCTCGGTGACGGATAATGGAAGGAAGGGCAGGCAACTGGTCGACTTCATTTAAATAAACAAATAAAAAATAAGATAAACTCTCAGGAATAGATAAATAATAACAAAAAAATTGTAAAGTGGAGAAAGCGAGAGCGCGCGAATGCACTCAAGCAAACACAAACAGCACAGCACGATGCGTATTTTTTTTTAAATTGACAAAATAAATCAAAAATAAATCAAAAATAAAAATAAGTGGAAAAGGCGAGATTGCGTGAGCACACAGGAGCAAAGACAAGCAGCGCAGCTTGACGCGTAGTAAAAAAAAATAATAAATAGACAACTGGTCGACCTCATTAGAAATAAAAACCCAAAAGATTAGATAGACAACCCAACAAACACATAAATGTGGAGAGAAGGGCAGTGCGCGAAGGAGCAAAGGTAAACAGCAGACAGACCTGAATCCTTATCTTTACAAGGTCGACCTCAGAACTTTGTTCAGTTTGTCTCGGTGACGGATAATGGAAGGAAGGGCAGGCAACTGGTCGACTTCATTTAAATAAACAAATAAAAAATAAGATAAACTCTCAGGAATAGATAAATAATAACAAAAAAATTGTAAAGTGGAGAAAGCGAGAGCGCGCGAATGCACTCAAGCAAACACAAACAGCACAGCACGATGCGTATTTTTTTTTTAAATTGACAAAATAAATCAAAAATAAATCAAAAATAAAAATAAGTGGAAAAGGCGAGATTGCGTGAGCACACAGGAGCAAAGACAAGCAGCGCAGCTTGACGCGTAGTAAAAAAAAATAATAAATAGACAACTGGTCGACCTCAGTAGAAATAAAAACCCAAAAGATTAGATAGACAAACCAACAAACACATAAATGTGGAGAGAAGGGCAGTGCGGGCAGGAGCAAAGGTAAACAGCAGACAGACCTGAATCCTTATCTTTACAAGGTCGACCTCAGAGCTTTGTTCAGTTTTTCTCGGTGACGGATAATGGAAGGAAGGGCAGGCAACTGGTCGACTTCATTTAAATAAACAAATAAAAAATAATATAAACTCTCAGGAATAGATAAATTATAACAAAAAAATTGTAAAGTGGAGAAAGCGAGAGCGCGCGAATGCACTCAAGCAAACACAAACAGCACAGCACGATGCGTATTTTTTTAAAAAATTGACAAAATAAATCAAAAATAAATCAAAAATAAAAATAAGTGGAAAAGGCGAGAGTGCGCGAGCACACAGGAGCAAATGTAAGCAGCGCAGCTTGATGCGTAGTAAAAAAAATAATAAATAGACAACTGGTCGACCTCATTAGAAATAAAAACCCAAAAGATTAGATAGACAAACAAACAAACACATAAATGTGGAGAGAAGGGCAGTGAGCGCAGGAGCAAATGTAAACAGCAGACAGACCTCAATCCTTATCTTTACAAGGTCGACCTCAGAACTTTGTTCAGTTTGTCTCAGTGACGGATAATGGAAGGAAGGGCAGGCAACTGGTCGACTTCATTTAAATAACCAAAAAAAAAATAAGATAAACTCTCAGGAATTGATAAATAATAACAAAAAAATTGTAAAGTGGAGAAAGCGAGAGCGCGCGAATGCACTCAAGCAAACACAAACAGCACAGCACGATGCGTATTTTTTTAAAAAAATTGACAAAATAAATCAAAAATAAAAATAACTGGAAAAGGCGAGAGTGTGCGTATTTTTTTAAATTGACAAAATAAATCAAAAATAAATCAAAAATAAAAATAAGTGGAAAAGGCGAGAGTGTGCGAGCAGACAGGAGCAAAGACAAGCAGCGCAGCTTGATGCGTAGTAAAAAAAATAATAAATAGACAACTGGTCGACCTCATTAGAAATAAAAACCCAAAAGATTAGATAGACAAACAAACAAACACATAAATGTGGAGAGAAGGGCAGTGCGCGCAGGAGCAAAGGTAAACAGCAGACAGAACTGAATCCTTATCTTTACAAGGTCGAACTCAGAACTTTGTTCAGTTTGTCTCGGTGACGGATAATGGAAGGAAGGGCAGGCAACTGGTCGACTTCATTTAAATAAACAAATAAAAAATAAGATAAACTCTCAGGAATAGATAAATGATAAAAAAAAATTGTAAAGTGGAGAAAGCGAGAGCACGCGAATGCACTCAAGCAAACACAAACAGCACAGCACGATGCGTATTTTTTTTTAAAATTGACAAAATAAATCAAAAATAAATCAAAAATAAAAATAAGTGGAAAAGGCGAGAGTGCGCGAGCACACAGGAGCAAAGACAAGCAGTGCAGCTTGATGCGTAGTAAAAAAAATAATAAATAGACAACTGGTCGACCTCATTAGAAATAAAAACCCAAAAGATTAGATAGACAAACAAACAAACACATAAATGTGGAGAGAAGGGCTGTGCGCGCAGGAGCAAATGTAAACAGCAGACAGACCTGAATCCTTATCTTTACAAGGTCGACCTCAGAACTTTGTTCAGTTTGTCACGGTGACGGATAATGGAAGGAAGGGTAGGCAACTGGTCGACTTCATTTAAATAAACAAATAAAAAATAAGATAAAATCTCAGGAATAGATAAATAATAACAAAAAAATTGTAAAGTGGAGAAAGCGAGAGCGCGCGAATGCACTAAAGCAAACACAAACAGCACAGCACTATGCGTATTTTTTTTAAATTGACAAAATAAATGAAAAATAAATCAAAAATAAAAATAAGTGGAAAAGGCGAGAGTGCGCGAGCACACAAGAGCAAAGACAAGCAGCGCAGCTTGATGCGTAGTAAAAAAAATAATAAATAGACAACTGGTCGACCTCATTAGAAATAAAAACCCAAAAGATTAGATAGACAAACAAACAAACACATAAATGTGGAGAGAAGGGCAGTGCGCGCAGGAGCAAAGGTAAACAGCAGACAGACCGGAATCCTTATATTTACAAGGTCGACCTCACAACTATGTTCAGTTTGTCTCGGTGACGGATAATGGAAGGAAGGGCAGGCAACTGGTCGACTTCATTTAAATAAACAAATAAAAAATAAGATAAACTCTCAGGAATAGATAAATAATAACAAAAAATTGTAAAGTGGAGAAAGCGAGAGCGCGCGAATGCACTCAAGCAAACACAAACAGCACAGCACGATGCGTATTTTTTTTAAACTTGACAAAATAAATCAAAAATAAATCAAAAATAAAAATAAGTGAAAAAGGCGAGAGTGCGCGAGAACACAGGAGCAAAGACAAGCAGAGCAACTTGATGCGTAGTAAAAAAAATAATAAATAGACTACTGGTCGACCTCATTAGAAATAAAAACCCAAAAGATTAGATAGACAAACAAACAAACACATAAATGTGGAGAGAAGGGCAGTGCGCGCAGGAGCAAAGGTAAACAGCAGACAGACCTGAATCCTTATCTTTACAAGGTCGACCTCAGAACTTTTTTCAGTTTGTCTCGGTGACGGATAATGGAAGGAAGGGCAGGCAACTGGTCCACTTCATTTAAATAAACAAATAAAAAATAAGATAAACTCTCAGGAATAGATAAATAATAACAAAAAATTGTAAAGTGGAGAAAGCGAGAGAGCGCGAATGCACTCAAGCAAACACAAACAGCACAGCACGATGCGTATTTTTTTTAAATTGACAAAATAAATCAAAAATAAATCAAAAATAAAAATAAGTGAAAAAAGCGAGAGTACGCGAGCACACAGGAGCAAAGACAAGCAGCGCAGCTTGATGCGTAGTAAAAAAAATAATAAATAGACAACTGGTCGACCTTATTAGAAATAAAAACCCAAAAGATTAGATAGACAAACAAACAAACACATAAATGTGGAGAGAAGGGCAGTGCGCGCAGGAGCAAAGGTAAACAGCAGACAGACCTGAATCCTTATCTTTACAAGGTCGACCTCAGAACTTTGTTCAGTTTGTCTCGGTGACGGATAATGGAAGGAAGGGCAGGCAACTGGTCGACTTCATTTAAATAAACAAATAAAAAATAAGATAAACTCTCAGGAATAGATAAATAATAACAAAAAAATTGTAAAGTGGAGAAAGCGAGAGCGCGCGAATGCACTCAAGCAAACACAAACAGCACAGCACGATGCGTATTTTTTTAAATTGACAAAATAAATCAAAAATAAATCAAAAATGAATCAAAAATAAAAATAAGTGGAAAAGGCGAGAGTGCGCGAGCACACAGGAGCAAAGACAAGCAGCGCAGCTTGATGCGTAGTAAAAAAAATAATAAATAGACAACTGGTCGACCTCATTAGAAATAAAAACCCAAAAGATTAGATAGACAAACAAACTAACACATAAATGTGGAGAGAAGGGCAGTGCGCGCAGGAGCAAAGGTAAACAGCAGACAGACCTGAATCCTTATCTTTACAAGGTCGACCTCAGAACTTTGTTCAGTTTGTCTCAGTGACGGATAATGGAAGAAGGGCAGGCAACTGGTCGACTTCATTTAAATAAACAAATAAAAAATAAGATAAACTCTCAGGAATAGATAAATAATAACAAAAAATTGTAAAGTGGAGAAAGCGAGAGCCCGCGAATGCACTCAAGCAAACACAAACAGCACAGGACGATGCGTACTTTTTTTTAAATTGACAAAATAAATAAAAAATAAAAATAAGTGAAAAAGGCGAGAGTGCGCGAGCACACAGGAGCAAAGACAAGCAGCGCAGCTTGATGCGTAGTAAAAAAAATAATAAATAGACAACTGGTCGACCTCTTTAGAAATAAAAACCCAAAAGATTAGATAGACAAACAAACAAACACATAAATGTGGAGAGAAGGGCAGTGCGGGCAGGAGCAAAAGTAAACAGCAGACAGACCTGAATCCTTATCTTTACAAGGTCGACCTCAGAACTTTGTTCAGTTTGTCTCGGTGACAGATAATGGAAGGAAGGGCAGGCAACTGGTCGACTTCATTTAAATAAACAAATAAAAAATAAGATAAACTCTCAGGAATAGATAAATAATAAAAAAAATTGTAAAGTGGAGAAAGCGAGAGCGCGCGAATGCACTCAAGCAAACACAAACAGCACATCACGATGCGTATTTTTTTTAAATTGACAAAATAAATCAAAAATAAATCAAAAATAAAAATAAGTGGAAAAGGCGAGTGTGCGCGAGCACACAGGAGCAAAGACAAGCAGAGCAGCTTGATGCGTAGTAAAAAAAAATAATAAATAGACAACTGGTCGACCTCATTAGAAATAAAAACCCAAAAGATTAGATAGTCAAACAAACAAACACATATATGTGGAGAGAAGGGCTCTGCGCGCAAGAGCAAAGGTAAAAAGCAGACAGACCTGAATCCTTATCCTTACAAGGTCGACCTCAGAACTTTGTACAGTTTGTCTCGGTGACGGATAATGGAAGGAAGGGCAGGCAACTGGGGGACTTCATTTAAATAAACAAATAAAAAATAAGATAAACTCTCAGGAATAGATAAATAATAACAAAAAAATTATAAAGTGGAGAAAGCGAGAGCGCGCGAATGCACTCAAGCAAACACAAACAGCACAGCACGATGCGTATTTTTTTAAATTGACAAAATAAATCAAAAATAAATCAAAAATAAAAATAAGTGGAAAAGGCGAGAGTGTGCGAGCAGACAGGAGCAAAGACAAGCAGCGCAGCTTGATGCGTAGTAAAAAAAATAATAAATAGACAACTGGTCGACCTCATTAGAAATAAAAACCCAAAAGATTAGATAGACAAACAAACAAACACATAAATGTGGAGAGAAGGGCAGTGCGCGCAGGAGCAAAGGTAAACAGCAGACAGAACTGAATCCTTATCTTTACAAGGTCGAACTCAGAACTTTGTTCAGTTTGTCTCGGTGACGGATAATGGAAGGAAGGGCAGGCAACTGGTCGACTTCATTTAAATAAACAAATAAAAAATAAGATAAACTCTCAGGAATAGATAAATGATAAAAAAAAATTGTAAAGTGGAGAAAGCGAGAGCACGCGAATGCACTCAAGCAAACACAAACAGCACAGCACGATGCGTATTTTTTTTTAAATTGACAAAATAAATCAAAAATAAATCACAAATAAAAATAAGTGGAAAAGGCGAGAGTGCGCAGGCACACAGGAGCAAAGACAAGCAGCGCAGCTTGATGCGTAGTAAAGAAAATAATAAATAGACAACTGGTCGACCTCATTAGAAATAAAAACCCAAATGATTAGATAGACAAACAAACAAACACATAAATGTGCAGAGAAGGGCAGGGCGCGCAGGAGCAAAGGTAAACAGCAGACAGACCTGAATCCTTATCTTTACAAGGTCGACCTCATTACTTTGTTCAGTTTGTCTCGGTGACGGATAATGGAAGGAAGGGCAGGCAACTGGTCGACTTCATTTAAATAAACAAATAAAAAATAAGATAAACTCTCAGGAATAGATAAATAATAACAAAAAATTGTAAAGTGGAGAAAGCGAGAGCGCGCGAATGCACTCAAGCAAACACAAACAGCACAGCTCGATGCGTATTTTTTTTTTAAATTGACAAAATAAATCAAAAATAAATCAAAAATAAAAATAAGTGGAAAAGGCGAGAGTGCGCGAGCACACAGGAGCGAAGACAAGCAGCGCAGCTTGATGCGTAGTAAAAAAAATAATAAATAGACAACTGGTCGACCTCATTAGAAATAAAAACCCAAAAGATTAGATAGACAAACAAACAAACACATAAATGTGGAGAGAAGGGCAGTGCGCGCAGGAGCAAAGGTAAACAGCAGACAGACCTGAATCCTTATCTTTACAAGGTCGACCACAGAACTTTGTTCAGTTTGTCTCGGTGACGGAAAATGGAAGGAAGGGCAGGCAACTGGTCGACTTCATTTAAATAAACAAATAAAAAATAAGATAAACTCTCAGGAATAGATAAATAATAACAAAAAAATTGTAAAGTGGAGAAAGCGAGAGCGCGCGAGTGCACTCAAGCAAACACAAACAGCACAGCACGATGCGTATTTTTTTTTAAATTGACAAAATAAATCCAAAATAAATCAAAAATAAAAATAAGTGGAAAAGGCGAGAGTGCGCGAGCACACAGGAGCAAAGACAAGCAGCGCAGCTTGATGCGTAGTAAAAAAAATAATAAATAGACAACTGGTCGACCTCATTAGAAATAAAAACCCAAAAGGTTAGATAGACAAACAAACAAACACATAAATGTGGAGAGAAGGGCAGTGCGCGCAGGAGCAAAGGTAAACAGCAGACAGACATGAATCCTTATCTTTACAAGGTCGACCTCAGAACTTTGTTCAGTTTGTCTCGGTGACGGATAATGGAAGGAAGGGCAGGCAACTGGTCGACTTCATTTAAATAAACAAATAAAAAATAAGATAAACTCTCAGGAATAGATAAATAATAACAAAAAAATTGTAAAGTGGAGAAAGCGAGAGCGCGCGAATGCACTCAAGCAAACACAAACAGCACAGCACGATGCGTATTTTTTTTTAAATTGACAAAATAAATCAAAAATAAATCAAAAATAAAAATAAGTTGAAAAGGCGAGAGTGCGGGAGCACACAGGAGCAAAGACAAGCAGCGCAGCTTGATGCGTAGTAAAAAAAATAATAAATAGACAACTGGTCGACCTCATTAGAAATAAAAACCCAAAAGATTAGATAGACAAACAAACAAACACATAAATGTGGAGAGAAGGGCAGTGCGCGCAGGAGCAAAGGTAAACAGCAGACAGACCTGAATCCTTATCTTTACAAGGTCGACCTCAGAACTTTGTTCAGTTTGTCTCGGTGACGGATAATGGAAGGAAGGGCAGGCAACTGGTCGACTTCATTTAAGTAAACAAATAAAAAATAAGATAAACTCTCAGGAATAGATAAATAATAACAAAAAAATTGTAAAGTGGAGAAAGCGAGAGCGCGCGAATGCACTCAAGCAAACACAAACAGCACAGCACGATGCGTATTTTTTTTAAAATTGACAAAATAAATCAAAAATAAATCAAAAATAAAAATAAGTGGAAAAGGCGAGAGTGCGCGAGCACACAGGAGCAAAGACAAGCAGCGCAGCTTGATGCGTAGTAAAAAAAATAATAAATAGACAACTGGTCGACCTCATTAGAAATAAAAACCCAAAAGATTAGATAGACAAACAAACAAACACATAAATGTGGAGAGAAGGGCAGTGCACGCAGGAGCAAAGGTAAACAGCAGACAGACCTGAATCCTTATCTTTACAAGGTCGACCTCAGAACTTTGTTCAGTTTGTCTCGGTGACGGATAATGGAAGGAAGGGCAGGCAACTGGTCGACTTCATTTAAATAAACAAATAAAAAATAAGATAAACTCTCAGGTATATATAAATAATAACAAAAAAATTGTAAAGTGGAGAAAGCGAGAGCGCGCGAATGCACTCAAGCAAACACAAACAGCACAGCACGATGCGTATTTTTTTTAAAAATTGACAAAATAAATCAAAAATTAATCAAAAATAAAAATAAGTGGAAAAGGCGAGAGTGCGCGAGCACACAGGAGCAAAGACAAGCAGCGCAGCTTTATGCGTAGTAAAAAAAATAATAAATAGACAACTGGTCGACCCCATTAGAAATAAAAACCCAAAAGTTTAGATAGACAAACAAACAAACACATAAATTTGGAGAGAAGGGCAGTGCGCACAGGAGCAAAGGTAAACAGCAGACAGACCTGAATCTTTATCTTTACAAGGTCGACCTCAGAACTTTGTTCAGTTTGTCTCGGTGACGGATAATGGAAGGAAGGGCAGGCAACTGGTCGACTTCATTTAAATAAACAAATAAAAAATAAGATAAACTCTCAGGAATAGATAAATAATAACAAAAAAATTCTAAAGTGGAGAAAGCGAGAGCGCGCGAATGCACTCAAGCAAACACAAACAGCACAGCACGATGCGTTTTTTTTTTTTAAAATTGACAAAATAAATCAAAAATAAATCAAAAATAAAAATAAGTGGAAAAGGCGAGAGTGCCCGAGCACACAGGAGCAAAGACAAGCAGCGCAGCTTGATGCGTAGTAAAAAAAATAATAAATAGACAACTGGTCGACCTCATTAGAAATAAATACCCAAAAGATTAGATAGACAAACAAACAAACACATAAATGTGGGGAGAAGGGCAGTGCGCGCAGGAGCAAAGGTAAACAGCAGACAGACCTGAATCCTTATCTTTACAAGGTCGACCTCAGAACTTTGTTCAGTTTGTCTCGGTGACGGATAATGGAAGGAAGGGCAGGCAACTGGTCGACTTCATTTAAATAATCAAATAAAAAATACGATAAACTCTCAGGAATAGATAAATAATAACAAAAAATTGTAAAGTGGAGAAAGCGAGAGCGCGCGAATGCACTCAAGCAAACACAAACAGCACAGCACGATGCGTATTTTTTTAAAAAATTGACAAAATAAATCAAAAATAAATCAAAAATAAAAATAAGTAGAAAAGGCGAGAGTGCCCGAGCACACAGGAGCAAAGACAAGGAGCGCAGCTTGATGCGTAGTAAAAAAAAATAATAAATAGACAACTGGTCGAACTCATTAGAAATAAAAACCCAAAAGATTAGATAGACAAACAAACAAACACATAAATGTGGAGAGAAGGGCAGTGCGCGCAGGAGCAATGGTAAACAGCACACAGACCTGAATCCTTATCTTTACAAGGTCGACCTCAGAACTTTGTTCAGTTTGTCTCGGTGACGGATAATGGAAGGAAGGGCAGGCAACTGGTCGACTTCATTTAAATAAACAAATAAAAAATAAGATAAACTCTCAGGAATAGATAAATAATAACAAAAAAATTCTAAAGTGGAGAAAGCGAGAGCGCGCGAATGCACTCAAGCAAACACAAACAGCACAGCACGATGCGTTTTTTTTTTTTAAATTGACAAAATAAATCAAAAATAAATCAAAAATAAAAATAAGTGGAAAAGGCGAGAGTGCCCGAGCACACAGGAACAAAGACAAGCAGCGCAGCTTGATGCGTAGTAAAAAAAATAATAAATAGACAACTGGTCGACCTCATTAGAAATAAATACCCAAAAGATTAGATAGACAAACAAACAAACACATAAATGTGGAGAGAAGGGCAGTGCGCGCAGGAGCAATGGTAAACAGCAGACAGACCTGAATCCTTATCTTTACAAGGTCGACCTCAGAACTTTGTTCAGTTTGTCTCGGTGACGGATAATGGAAGGAAGGGCAGGCAACTGGTCGACTTCATTTAAATAAACAAATAAAAAATAATATAAACTCTCAGGAATAGATAAATAATAACAAAAAAATTGTAAAGTGGAGAAAGCGAGAGCGCGCGAATGCACTCAAGCAAACACAAACAGCACAGCACGATGCGTATTTTTTTTTAAAATTGACAAAATAAATCAAAAATAAATCAAAAATAAAAATAAGTGGAAAAGGCGAGAGTGCGCGAGCACACAGGAGGAAAGACAAGCAGCGCAGCTTGATGCGTAGTAAAAAAAATAATAAATAGACTACTGGTCGACCCCATTAGAAATAAAAACCCAAAAGTTTAGATAGACAAACAAACAAACACATAAATGTGGAGAGAAGGGCAGTGCGCACAGGAGCAAAGGTAAACAGCAGACAGACCTGAAACTTTATCTTTACAAGGTCGACCTCAGAACTTTGTTCAGTTTGTCTCGGTGACGGATAATGGAAGGAAGGGCAGGCAACTGGTCGACTTCATTTAAATAAACAAATAAAAAATAAGATAAACTCTCAGGAATAGATAAATATTAACAAAAAAATTGTAAAGTGGAGAAAGCGAGAGCGCGCGAATGCACTCAAGCAAACACAAACAGCACAGCACGATGCGTTTTTTTTTAAAAAATTGACAAAATAAATCAAAAATAAATCAAAAATAAAAATAAGTAGAAAAGGCGAGAGTGCCCGAGCACACAGGAGCAAAGACAAGCAGCGCAGCTTGATGCGTAGTAAAAAAAATAATAAATAGACAACTGGTCGACCACATTAGAAATAAAAACCCAAAAGATTAGATAGACAAACAAACAAACACATAAATGTGGAGAGAAGGGCAGTGCGCGCAGGAGCAATGGTAAACAGCACACAGACCTGAATCCTTTTCTTTACAAGGTCGACCTCAGAACTTTGTTCAGTTTGTCTCGGTGACGGATAATGGAAGGAAGGGCAGGCAACTGGTCGACTTCATTTAAATAAACAAATAAAAAATAAGATAAACTCTCAGGAATAGATAAATAATAACAAAAAAATTGTAAAGTGGAGAAAGCGAGAGCGCGCGAATGCACTCAAGCAAACTCAAACAGCACAGCACGATGCGTATTTTTTTTAAAAATTGACAAAATAAATCAAAAATAAATCAAAAATAAAAATAAGTGGAAAAGGCGAGAGTGCGCGAGCACACAGGAGCAAAGACAAGCAGCGCAGCTTGATGCGTAGTAAAAAAAAATAATAAATAGACAACTGGTCGACCTCATTAGAAATAAAAACCCAAAAGATTAGATAGACAAACAAACAAACACATAAATGTGGAGAGAAGGGCAGTGCGGGCAGGAGCAAAGGTAAACAGCAGACAGACCTGAATCCTTATCTTTACAAGGTCGACCTCAGAACTTTGTTCAGTTTGTCTCGGTGACGGATAATGGAAGGAAGGGCAGGCAACTGGTCGACTTCATTTAAATAAACAAATAAAAAATAACATAAACTCTCAGGATTAGATAAATAATAACAAAAAAATTGTAAAGTGGAGAAAGCGAGAGCGCGCGAATGCACTCAAGCAAACACAAACAGCACAGCACGATGCGTATTTTTTTTTTAAATTGACAAAATAAATCAAAAATAAATCAAAAATAAAAATAAGTGGAAAAGGCGAGAGTGCGCGAGCACACAGGAACAAAGACAAGCAGCGCAGCTTGATGCGTAGTAAAAAAAATAATAAATAGACAACTGGTCGACCTCATTAGAAATAAAAACCCAAAGATTAGATAGACAAACAAACAAACACATAAATGTGGAGAGAAGGGCAGTGCGGGCAGGAGCAAAGGTAAACAGCAGACAGACCTGAATCCTTATCTTTACAAGGTCGACCTCAGAACTTTGTTCAGTTTGTCTCGGTGACGGATAATGGAAGGAAGGGCAGGCAACTGGTCGACTTCATTTAAATAAACAAATAAAAAATAAGATAAACTCTCAGGATTAGATAAATAATAACAAAAAAATTGTAAAGTGGAGAAAGCGAGAGCGCGCGAATGCACTCAAGCAAACACAAACAGCACAGCACGATGCGTATTTTTTTTAAATTGACAAAATAAATCAAAAATAAATCAAAAATAAAAATAAGTGGAAAAGGCGAGAGTGCTCGAGCACACAGGAATAAAGACAAGCAGCGCAGCTTGATGCGTAATAAAAAAAATAATAAATAGACAACTGGTCGACCTCATTAGAAATAAAAACCCAAAAGATTAGATAGACAAACAAACAAACACATAAATGTGGAGAGAAGGGCAGGGCACGCAGGAGCAAAGGTAAACAGCAGACAGACCTGAATCCTTATGTTTACAAGGTCGACCTCAGAACTTTGTTCAGTTTGTCTCGGTGACCGATAATGGAAGGAAGGGCAGGCAACTGGTCGACTTCATTTAAATAAACAAATAAAAAATAAGATAAACTCTCAGGAATAGATAAATAATAACAAAAAAATTGTAAAGTGGAGAAAGCGAGAGCGCGCGAATGCACTCAAGCAAACACAAACAGCACAGCACGATGCGTATTTTTTTTAAAATTGACAAAATAAATCAAAAATAAATCAAAAATAAAAATAAGTGGAAAAGGCGAGAGTGCGCGAGCACACAGGAGCAAAGACAAGCAGCGCAGCTTGATGCGTAGTAAAAAAAATAATAAATAGACAACTGGTCGACCTCATTAGAAATAAAAACCCAAAAGATTAGATACACAAACAAACAAACACATAAATGTGGAGAGAACGGCAGTGCGCGCAGAAGCAATGGTAAACAGCAGACAGAACTGAATCCTTATTTTTACAAGGTCGACCTCAGAACTCTCTTCAGTTTGTCTCGGTGACGGATATTGGAAGGAAGGGCAGGCAACTGGTCGACTTCATTTAAATAAACAAATAAAAAATAAGATAAACTCTCAGGAATAGATAAATAATAACACAAAAATTGTAAAGTGGAGAAAGTGAGAGCGCGCGAATGCACTCAAGCAAACACAAACAGCACAGCACGATGCGTATTTTTTTTTAAATTGACAAAATAAATCAAAAATAAAAATAAGTGGAAAAGGCGAGATTGCGCGAGCACACAGGAATAAAGACAAGCAGCGCAGCTTGATGCGTAGTAAAAAAAATAATAAATAGACAACTGGTCGACCTCATTAGAAATAAAAACCCAAAAGATTAGATAGACAAACAAACAAACACATAAATGTGGAGAGAAGGGCAGTGCACGCAGGAGCAAAGGTAAACAGCAGACAGACCTGAATCCTTATCTTTACAAGGTCGACCTCAGAACTTTGTTCAGTTTGTCTCTGTGACGGATAATGGAAGGAAGGGCAGGCAACTGGTCGACTTCATTTAAATAAACAACTAAAAAATAAGATAAACTCTCAGGTATATATAAATAATAACAAAAAAATTGTAAAGTGGAGAAAGCGAGAGCGAGCGAATGCACTCAAGCAAACACAAACAGCACAGCACGATGCGTTTTTTTTTAAAAATTAACAAAATAAATCAAAAATAAATCAAAAATAAAAATAAGTGGAAAAGGCGAGAGTGCGCGAGCACACAGGAGGAAAGACAAGCAGCGCAGCTTGATGCGTAGTAAAAAAAATAATAAATAGACAACTGGTCGTCCCCATTAGAAATAAAAACCCAAAAGTTTAGATAGACAAACAAACAAACACATAAATGTGGAGAGAAGGGCAGTGCGCACAGGAGCAAAGGTAAACAGCAGACAGACCTGAATCTTTATCTTTACAAGGTCGACCTCAGAACTTTGTTCAGTTTGTCTCGGTGACGGATAATGGAAGGAAGGGCAGGCAACTGGTCGACTTCATTTAAATAAACAAATAAAAAATAAGATAAACTCTCAGGAATAGATAAATAATAACAAAAAAATTGTAAAGTGGAGAAAGCGAGAGCGCGCGAATGCACTCAAGCAAACACAAACAGCACAGCACGATGCGTTTTTTTTAAAAAAATTGACAAAATAAATCAAAAATAAATCAAAAATAAAAATAAGTAGAAAAGGCGAGAGTGCCCGAGCACACAGGAGCAAAGACAAGCAGCGCAGCTTGATGCGTAGTAAAAATAATAATAAATAGACAACTGGTCGACCACATTAGAAATAAGAACCCAAAAGATTAGATAGACAAACAAACAAACACATAAATGTGGAGAGAAGGGCAGTGCGGGCAGGAGCAAAGGTAAACAGCAGACAGACCTGAATCCTTATCTTTACAATGTCGACCTCAGAACTTTGTTCAGTTTGTCTCGGTGACGGATAATGGAAGGAAGGGCAGGCAACTGGTCGACTTCATTTAAATAAACAAATAAAAAATAAGATAAACTCTCAGGATTAGATAAATAATAACAAAAAAATTGTAAAGTGGAGAAAGCGAGAGCGTGCGAATGCACTCAAGCAAACACAAACAGCACAGTACGATGCGTATTTTTTTTTAAATTGACAAAATAAATCAAAAATAAATCAAAAATAAAAATAAGTGGAAAAGGCGAGAGTGCGCGAGCACACAGGAATAAAGAAAAGCAGCGCAGCTTGATGCGTAGTAAAAAAAAATAATCAATAGACAACTGGTCGACCTCATTAGAAATAAAAACCCAAAAGATTAGATAGACAAACAAACAAACACATAAATGTGGAGAGAAGGGCAGTGCACGCAGGAGCAAAGGTAAACAGCAGACAGACCTTAATCCTTATCTTTACAAGGTCGACCTCAGAACTTTGTTCAGTTTGTCTCTGTGACGGATAATGGAAGGAAGGGCAGGCAACTGGTCGACTTCATTTAAATAAACAATTAAAAAATAAGATAAACTCTCAGGTATATATAGATAATAACAAAAAATTGTAAAGTGGAGAAAGCGAGAGCGCGCGAATGCACTCAAGCAAACACAAACAGCACAGCACGATGCGTATTTTTTTTTAAAATTGACAAAATAAATCAAAAATAAATCAAAAATAAAAATAAGTGGAAAAGGCGAGAGTGCGCGAGCACACAGGAGGAAAGACAAGCAGGGCAGCTTGATGCGTAGTAAAAAAAATAATAAATAGACAACTGGTCGACCCCATTAGAAATAAAAACCCAAAAGTTTAGATAGACAAACAAACAAACACATAAATGTGGAGAGAAGGGCAGTGCGCACAGGAGCAAAGGTAAACAGCAGACAGACCTGAATCTTTATCTTTGCAAGGTCGACCTCAGAACTTTGTTCAGTTTGTCTCGGTGACGGATAATGGAAGGAAGGGCAGGCAACTGGTCGACTTCATTTAAATAAACAAATAAAAAATAAGATAAACTCTCAGGAATAGATAAATAATAACAAAAAAATTGTAAAGTGGAGAAAGCGAGAGCGCGCGAATGCACTCAAGCAAACACAAACAGCACAGCACGATGCGTTTATTTTAAAAAAATTGACAAAATAAATCAAAAATAAATCAAAAATAAAAATAAGTAGAAAAGGCGAGAGTGCCCGAGCACACAGGAGCAAAGACAAGCAGCGCAGCTTGATGCGTAGTAAAAAAAATAATAAATAGACAACTGGTCGACCACATTAGAAATAAGAACCCAAAAGATTAGATAGACAAACAAACAAACACATAAATGTGGAGAGAAGGGCAGTGCGGGCAGGAGCAAAGGTGAACAGCAGACAGACCTGAATCCTTATCTTTACAATGTCGACCTCAGAACTTTGTTCAGTTTGTCTCGGTGACGGATAATGGAAGGAAGGGCAGGCAACTGGTCGACTTCATTTAAATAAACAAATAAAAAATAAGATAAACTCTCAGGATTAGATAAATAATAACAAAAAAATTGTAAAGTGGAGAAAGCGAGAGCGCGCGAATGCACTCAAGCAAACACAAACAGCACAGTACGATGCGTATTTTTTTTTAAATTGACAAAATAAATCAAAAATAAATCAAAAATAAAAATAAGTGGAAAAGGCGAGAGTGCGCGAGCACACAGGAATAAAGAAAAGCAGCGCAGCTTGATGCGTAGTAAAAAAAAATAATCAATAGACAACTGGTCGACCTCATTAGAAATAAAAACCCAAAAGATTAGATAGACAAACAAACAAACACATAAATGTGGAGAGAAGGGCAGTGCACGCAGGAGCAAAGGTAAACAGCAGACAGACCTGAATCCTTATCTTTACAAGGTCGACCTCAGAACTTTGTTCAGTTTGTCTCTGTGACGGATAATGGAAGGAAGGGCAGGCAACTGGTCGACTTCATTTAAATAAACACCTAAAAAATAAGATAAACTCTCAGGTATATATAAATAATAACAAAAAAATTGTAAAGTGGAGAAAGCGAGAGCGCGCGAATGCACTCAAGCAAACACAAACAGCACAGCACGATGCGTATTTTTTTTAAAAATTGACAAAATAAATCAAAAATAAATCAAAAATAAAAATAAGTAGAAAAGGCGAGAGTGCCCGAGCACACAGGAGCAAAGACAAGCAGCGCAGCTTGATGCGTAGTAAAAAAAATAATAAATAGACAACTGGTCGACCACATTAGAAATAAAAACCCAAAAGATTAGATAGACAAACAAACAAACACATAAATGTGGAGAGAAGGGCAGTGCGCGCAGGAGCAATGGTAAACAGCACACGGACCTGAATCCTTATCTTTACAAGGTCGACCTCAGAACTTTGTTCAGTTTGTCTCGGTGACGGATAATGGAAGGAAGGGCAGGCAACTGGTCGACTTCATTTAAATAAACAAATAAAAAATAAGATAAACTCTCAGGAATAGATAAATAATAACAAAAAAATTCTAAAGTGGAGAAAGCGAGAGCGCGCGAATGCACTCAAGCAAACACAAACAGCACAGCACTAAGCGTTTTTTTTTTTTAAATTGACAAAATAAATCAAAAATAAATCAAAAATAAAAATAAGTGGAAAAGGCGAGAGAGCCCGAGCACACAGGAGCAAAGACAAGCAGCGCAGCTTGATGCGTAGTAAAAAAAATAATAAATAGACAACTGTTCGACCTCATTAGAAATAAATACCCAAAAGATTAGATAGACAAACAAACAAACACATAAATGTGGGGAGAAGGGCAGTGCGCACAGGAGCAAAGGTAAACAGCAGACAGACCTGAATCCTTATCTTTACAAGGTCGACCTCAGAACTTTGTTCAGTTTGTCTCGGTGACGGATAATGGAAGGAAGGGCAGGCAACTGGTCGACTTCATTTAAATAATCAAATAAAAAATACGATAAACTCTCAGGAATAGATAAATAATAACAAAAAATTGTAAAGTGGAGAAAGCGAGAGCGCGCGAATGCACTCAAGCAAACACAAACAGCACAGCACGATGCGTATTTTTTTAAAAAATTGACAAAATAAATCAAAAATAAATCAAAAATAAAAATAAGTGGAAAAGGCGAGAGTGCGCGAGCACACAGGAATAAAGACAAGGAGCGCAGCTTGATGCGTAGTAAAAAAAATAATAAATAGACAACTGGTCGACCTCATTAGAAATAAAAACCCAAAAGATTAGATAGACAAACAAACAAACACATAAATGTGGAGAGAAGGGCAGTGCACGCAGGAGCAAAGGTAAACAGCAGACAGACCTGAATCCTTATCTTTACAAGGTCGACCTCAGAACTTTGTTCAGTTTGTCTCGGTGACGGATAATGGAAGGAAGGGCAGGCAACTGGTCGACTTCATTTAAATAAACACCTAAAAAATAAGATAAACTCTCAGGTATATATAAATAATAACAAAAAAATTGTAAAGTGGAGAAAGCGAGAGCGCGCGAATGCACTCAAGCAAACACAAACAGCACAGCACGATGCGTATTTTTTTTAAAAATTGACAAAATAAATCAAAAATAAATCAAAAATAAAAATAAGTAGAAAAGGCGAGAGTGCCCGAGCACACAGGAGCAAAGACAAGCAGCGCAGCTTGATGCGTAGTAAAAAAAATAATAAATAGACAACTGGTCGACCACATTAGAAATAAAAAGCCAAAAGATTAGATAGACAAACAAACAAACACATAAATGTGGAGAGAAGGGCAGTGCGCGCAGGAGCAATGGTAAACAGCACACGGACCTGAATCCTTATCTTTACAAGGTCGACCTCAGAACTTTGTTCAGTTTGTCTCGGTGACGGATAATGGAAGGAAGGGCAGGCAACTGGTCGACTTCATTTAAATAAACAAATAAAAAATAAGATAAACTCTCAGGAATAGATAAATAATAACAAAAAAATTCTAAAGTGGAGAAAGCGAGAGCGCGCGAATGCACTCAAGCAAACACAAACAGCACAGCACGAAGCGTTTTTTTTTTTAAAATTGACAAAATAAATCAAAAATAAATCAAAAATAAAAATAAGTGGAAAAGGCGAGAGAGCCCGAGCACACAGGAGCAAAGACAAGCAGCGCAGCTTGATGCGTAGTAAAAAAAATAATAAATAGACAACTGTTCGACCTCACTAGAAATAAAAACCCAAAAGATTAGATAGACAAACAAACAAACACATAAATGTGGAGAGAAGGGCAGTGCGCGCAGGAGCAAAGGTAAACAGCAGACAGACCTGAATCCTTATCTTTACAAGGTCGAACTCAGAACTTTGTTCAGTTTGTCTCGGTGACGTATAATGGAAGGAAGGGCAGGCAACTGGTCGACTTCATTTAAATAAACAAATAAAAAATAATATAAACTCTCAGGAATAGATAAATAATAACAAAATATTGTAAAGTGGAGAAAGCGAGAGCGCGCGAATGCACTCAAGCAAACACAAACAGCACAGCACGATGCGTATTTTTTTTAAAAATTGACAAAATAAATCAAAAATAAATCAAAAATAAAAATAAGTGGAAAAGGCGAGAGTGCGCAAGCACACAGGAGCAAAGACAAGCAGCGCAGCTTGATGCGTAGTAAAAAAAAATAATAAATAGACAACTGGTCGACCTCATTAGAAATAAAAACCCAAAAGATTAGATAGACAAACAAACAAACACATAAATGTGGAGAGAAGGGCAGTGCGCGCAGGAGCAAAGGTAAACAGCAGACAGACCTGAATCCTTATCTTTACAAGGTCGACCTCAGAACTTTGTTCAGTTTGTCTCGGTGACGGATAATGGAAGGAAGGGCAGGCAACTGGTCGACTTCATTTAAATAAACAAATAAAAAATAAGATAAACTCTCAGGAATAGATAAATAATAACAAAAAAATTGTAAAGTGGAGAAAGCGAGAGCGCGCGAATGCACTCAAGCAAACACAAACAGCACAGCACGATGCGTATTTTTTTTAAAATTGACAAAATAAATCAAAAATAAATCAAAAATAAAAATAAGTGGAAAAGGCGAGAGTGCGCGAGCACACAGGAACAAAGACAAGCAGCGCAGCTTGATGCGTAGTAAAATAAATAGTAAATAGACAACTGGTCGACCTCATTAGAAATAAAAACCCAAAGATTAGATAGACAAACAAACAAACACATAAATGTGGAGAGAAGGGCAGTGCGGGCAGGAGCAAAGGTAAACAGCAGACAGACCTGAATCCTTATCTTTACAAGGTCGACCTCAGAACTTTGTTCAGTTTGTCTCGGTGACGGATAATGGAAGGAAGGGCAGGCAACTGGTCGACTTCATTTAAATAAACAAATAAAAAATAAGATAAACTCTCAGGATTAGATAAATAATAACAAAAAAATTGTAAAGTGGAGAAAGCGAGAGCGCGCGAATGCACTCAAGCAAACACAAACAGCACAGTACGATGCGTATTTTTTTTTTAAATTGACAAAATGAATCAAAAATAAATCAAAAATAAAAATAAGTGGAAAAGGCGAGAGTGCGCGAGCACACAGGAATAAAGACAAGCAGCGCAGCTTGATGCGTAGTAAAAAAAATAATAAATAGACAACTGGTCGACCTCATTAGAAATAAAAAACCCAAAAGATTAGATAGACAAACAAACAAACACATAAATGTGGAGAGAAGGGCAGTGCGCGCAGGAGCAAAGGTAAACAGCAGACAGACCTGAATCCTTATCTTTACAAGGTCGACCTCAGAACTTTGTTCAGTTTGTCTCGGTGACGGATAATGGAAGGAAGGGCAGGCAACTGGTCGACTTCATTTAAATAAACAACTAAAAAATAAGATAAACTCTCAGGTATATATAAATAATAACAAAAAAATTGTAAAGTGGAGAAAGCGAGAGCGCGCGAATGCACTCAAGCAAACACAAACAGCACAGCACGATGCGTATTTTTTTTAAAATTGACAAAATAAATCAAAAATAAATCAAAAATAAAAATAAGTGGAAAAGGCGAGAGTGCGCGAGCACACAGGAGCAAAGACAAGCAGCGCAGCTTGATGCGTAGTAAAAAAAATAATAAATAGACAACTGGTCGACCTCATTAGAAATAAAAACCCAAAAGATTAGATAGACAAACAAACAAACACATAAATGTGGAGAGAACGGCAGTGCGCGCAGAAGCAAAGGTAAACAGCAGACAGAACTGAATCCTTATTTTTACAAGGTCGACCTCAGAACTCTCTTCAGTTTGTCTCGGTGACGGATATTGGAAGGAAGGGCAGGCAACTGGTCGACTTCATTTAAATAAACAAATAAAAAATAAGATAAACTCTCAGGAATAGATAAATAATAACACAAAAATTGTAAAGTGGAGAAAGTGAGAGCGCGCGAATGCACTCAAGCAAACACAAACAGCACAGCACGATGCGTATTTTTTTTTTAAATTGACAAAATAAATCAAAAATAAAAATAAGTGGAAAAGGCGAGATTGCGCGAGCACACAGGGATAAAGGACAAGCAGCGCAGCTTGATGCGTAGTAAAAAAAATAATAAATAGACAACTGGTCGACCTCATTAGAAATAAAAACCCAAAAGATTAGATAGACAAACAAACAAACACATAAATGTGGAGAGAAGGGCAGTGCACGCAGGAGCAAAGGTAAACAGCAGACAGACCTGAATCCTTATCTTTACAAGGTCGACCTCAGAACTTTGTTCAGTTTGTCTCTGTGACGGATAATGGAAGGAAGGGCAGGCAACTGGTCGACTTCATTTAAATAAACAACTAAAAAATAAGATAAACTCTCAGGTATATATAAATAATAACAAAAAAATTGTAAAGTGGAGAAAGCGAGAGCGCGCGAATGCACTCAAGCAAACACAAACAGCACAGCACGATGCGTATTTTTTTTAAAAATTAACAAAATAAATCAAAAATAAATCAAAAATAAAAATAAGTGGAAAAGGCGAGAGTGCGCGAGCACACAGGAGGAAAGACAAGCAGCGCAGCTTGATGCGTAGTAAAAAAAATAATAAATAGACAACTGGTCGACCCCATTAGAAATAAAAACCCAAAAGTTTAGATAGACAAACAAACAAACACATAAATGTGGAGAGAAGGGCAGTGCGCACAGGAGCAAAGGTAAACAGCAGACAGACCTGAATCTTTATCTTTACAAGGTCGACCTCAGAACTTTGTTCAGTTTGTCTCGGTGACGGATAATGGAAGGAAGGGCAGGCAACTGGTCGACTTCATTTAAATAAACACCTAAAAAATAAGATAAACTCTCAGGTATATATAAATAATAACAAAAAAATTGTAAAGTGGAGAAAGCGAGAGCGCGCGAATGCACTCAAGCAAACACAAACAGCACAGCACGATGCGTATTTTTTTTAAAAATTGACAAAATAAATCAAAAATAAATCAAAAATAAAAATAAGTAGAAAAGGCGAGAGTGCCCGAGCACACAGGAGCAAAGACAAGCAGCGCAGCTTGATGCGTAGTAAAAAAAAATAATAAATAGACAACTGGTCGACCACATTAGAAATAAAAACCCAAAAGATTAGATAGACAAACAAACAAACACATAAATGTGGAGAGAAGGGCAGTGCGCGCAGGAGCAATGGTAAACAGCACACGGACCTGAATCCTTATCTTTACAAGGTCGACCTCAGAACTTTGTTCAGTTTGTCTCGGTGACGGATAATGGAAGGAAGGGCAGGCAACTGGTCGACTTCATTTAAATAAACAAATAAAAAATAAGATAAACTCTCAGGAATAGATAAATAATAACAAAAAAATTCTAAAGTGGAGAAAGCGAGAGCGCGCGAATGCACTCAAGCAAACACAAACAGCACAGCACTAAGCGTTTTTTTTTTTTTTAAATTGACAAAATAAATCAAAAATAAATCAAAAATAAAAATAAGTGGAAAAGGCGAGAGAGCCCGAGCACACAGGAGCAAAGACAAGCAGCGCAGCTTGATGCGTAGTAAAAAAAATAATAAATAGACAACTGTTCGACCTCATTAGAAATAAATACCCAAAAGATTAGATAGACAAACAAACAAACACATAAATGTGGGGAGAAGGGCAGTGCGCACAGGAGCAAAGGTAAACAGCAGACAGACCTGAATCCTTATCTTTACAAGGTCGACCTCAGAACTTTGTTCAGTTTGTCTCGGTGACGGATAATGGAAGGAAGGGCAGGCAACTGGTCGACTTCATTTAAATAATCAAATAAAAAATACGATAAACTCTCAGGAATAGATAAATAATAACAAAAAATTGTAAAGTGGAGAAAGCGAGAGCGCGCGAATGCACTCAAGCAAACACAAACAGCACAGCACGATGCGTATTTTTTTAAAAAATTGACAAAATAAATCAAAAATAAATCAAAAATAAAAATAAGTGGAAAAGGCGAGAGTGCGCGAGCACACAGGAATAAAGACAAGGAGCGCAGCTTGATGCGTAGTAAAAAAAATAATAATAGACAACTGGTCGACCTCATTAGAAATAAAAACCCAAAAGATTAGATAGACAAACAAACAAACACATAAATGTGGAGAGAAGGGCAGTGCACGCAGGAGCAAAGGTAAACAGCAGACAGACCTGAATCCTTATCTTTACAAGGTCGACCTCAGAACTTTGTTCAGTTTGTCTCGGTGACGGATAATGGAAGGAAGGGCAGGCAACTGGTCGACTTCATTTAAATAAACACCTAAAAAATAAGATAAACTCTCAGGTATATATAAATAATAACAAAAAAATTGTAAAGTGGAGAAAGCGAGAGCGCGCGAATGCACTCAAGCAAACACAAACAGCACAGCACGATGCGTATTTTTTTTAAAAATTGACAAAATAAATCAAAAATAAATCAAAAATAAAAATAAGTAGAAAAGGCGAGAGTGCCCGAGCACACAGGAGCAAAGACAAGCAGCGCAGCTTGATGCGTAGTAAAAAAAAATAATAAATAGACAACTGGTCGAACTCATTAGAAATAAAAACCCAAAAGATTAGATAGACAAACAAACAAACACATAAATGTGGAGAGAAGGGCAGTGCGCGCAGGAGCAAAGGTAAACAGCAGACAGACCTGAATCCTTATCTTTACAAGGTCGAACTCAGAACTTTGTTCAGTTTGTCTCGGTGACGTATAATGGAAGGAAGGGCAGGCAACTGGTCGACTTCATTTAAATAAACAAATAAAAAATAATATAAACTCTCAGGAATAGATAAATAATAACAAAATATTGTAAAGTGGAGAAAGCGAGAGCGCGCGAATGCACTCAAGCAAACACAAACAGCACAGCACGATGCGTATTTTTTTTAAAAATTGACAAAATAAATCAAAAATAAATCAAAAATAAAAATAAGTGGAAAAGGCGAGAGTGCGCAAGCACACAGGAGCAAAGACAAGCAGCGCAGCTTGATGCGTAGTAAAAAAAAATAATAAATAGACAACTGGTCGACCTCATTAGAAATAAAAACCCAAAAGATTAGATAGACAAACAAACAAACACATAAATGTGGAGAGAAGGGCAGTGCGCGCAGGAGCAAAGGTAAACAGCAGACAGACCTGAATCCTTATCTTTACAAGGTCGACCTCAGAACTTTGTTCAGTTTGTCTCGGTGACGGATAATGGAAGGAAGGGCAGGCAACTGGTCGACTTCATTTAAATAAACAAATAAAAAATAAGATAAACTCTCAGGAATAGATAAATAATAACAAAAAAAATTGTAAAGTGGAGAAAGCGAGAGCGCGCGAATGCACTCAAGCAAACACAAACAGCACAGCACGATGCGTATTTTTTTTAAAATTGACAAAATAAATCAAAAATAAATCAAAAATAAAAATAAGTGGAAAAGGCGAGAGTGCGCGAGCACACAGGAACAAAGACAAGCAGCGCAGCTTGATGCGTAGTAAAATAAATAGTAAATAGACAACTGGTCGACCTCATTAGAAATAAAAACCCAAAGATTAGATAGACAAACAAACAAACACATAAATGTGGAGAGAAGGGCAGTGCGGGCAGGAGCAAAGGTAAACAGCAGACAGACCTGAATCCTTATCTTTACAAGGTCGACCTCAGAACTTTGTTCAGTTTGTCTCGGTGACGGATAATGGAAGGAAGGGCAGGCAACTGGTCGACTTCATTTAAATAAACAACTAAAAAATAAGATAAACTCTCAGGTATATATAAATAATAACAAAAAAAATTGTAAAGTGGAGAAAGCGAGAGCGCGCGAATGCACTCAAGCAAACACAAACAGCACAGCACGATGCGTATTTTTTTTAAAATTGACAAAATAAATCAAAAATAAATCAAAAATAAAAATAAGTGGAAAAGGCGAGAGTGCGCGAGCACACAGGAGCAAAGACAAGCAGCGCAGCTTGATGCGTAGTAAAAAAAATAATAAATAGACAACTGGTCGACCTCATTAGAAATAAAAACCCAAAAGATTAGATAGACAAACAAACAAACACATAAATGTGGAGAGAACGGCAGTGCGCGCAGAAGCAAAGGTAAACAGCAGACAGAACTGAATCCTTATTTTTACAAGGTCGACCTCAGAACTCTCTTCAGTTTGTCTCGGTGACGGATATTGGAAGGAAGGGCAGGCAACTGGTCGACTTCATTTAAATAAACAAATAAAAAATAAGATAAACTCTCAGGAATAGATAAATAATAACACAAAAATTGTAAAGTGGAGAAAGTGAGAGCGCGCGAATGCACTCAAGCAAACACAAACAGCACAGCACGATGCGTATTTTTTTTTTAAATTGACAAAATAAATCAAAAATAAAAATAAGTGGAAAAGGCGAGATTGCGCGA